>NW_020450730.1:0-107637 GCF_003343035.1 Apteryx rowi
AATGCACTGAACTTAATCTGCTCTTCTCCAGGCTGAACAGTTCCAGCTCTCAGTCTTACAAAATATGAGTGATGCTCCACCCTCTTAATCAACTTAGTGGCCCTTTGCTGGGCTCGCTACAGTAGCTCCATGTCTCTTTTGTACCGGGAAGTCCAAAACTAGACCCAGAACTCCAGGTGTGGCCTCACTAGGGGCGAGCAGAGGGGAAGGATCACATCCCTTCACCTGCCGGCAATGCTTTTCCTAATGCAACCCAGAATACCATTGGCCTTCTTTGCCCCAAGGACACATTGCTGGCTCATATGACAGTTCAGAATCAACATGTTTGTTTCAAAACTCTTTTCTATTCTCTTTCCATGCACAAGGAATAAATATATTTAGAATGAAAGAAAAAGATTTCTATCAATTATTTTTCATGTCTTTGTTTATGCAATATGTCTGCACTACTTCTCCATGGAATGACAGGGCACATGAAAAACAAAAAGGATAATTTAAAATGCAAGCAAGCAGAATTACCCACTGTCTGTACTCTACAAAAGAAGAATGTTAAAACTTGTGTCAGGAGCTGTTGGAAGAGTATGTGTTAACATTATATTTTACTTCTGTAATACTTGTTCAAAACACTGACATCTGTGCACTCAGCTGTTCTTCTCAGATGAGCTTTGCCATGAATGTTGACACATCCTTTCCCTCTTCATTCCATCCTGTAAAGTTCATATCCCTCACTGTCTGCAGTTAGAACCCAGTCCTATAGAGACTTATACCTAAATATTCACAGTGAGGATGCTTTATTGATGAATCTGAACGAAAAGGTTTAGGTTGACAAGGTCTTGTTTTTATAAAGTTTCCAAGAGACAAGCTACCCCAGTTTAAGCATGGGAGAGAGAAAGGAGAAGGTACTGAGTCATTAAAAATAATAGTAATAATAATGTCTCTGGCAAAACAGCCTAGGGGAAAAGCCCTAACAGAACAAAACCAGTTAGCCATCCACTGACAAAATAAAAATACAAATGATTAAAAATGTAATCATCTTTTTCTTGTCTTCTTTTTTTCTTGTAAGGCAAATAATCTCATTCTTCTTACAAAAAGAGCAATTACAGTAACCTTTCTATATTGGAAATAGACTATAAACCAACTAATTTTTCTCCTAAAATTTAAAGTCATGATAGTTTAAAGAGTTCATCTAGATCAAACCCATCTGAAATATAAACAAAACTAACTCTAAAAAACAAGCAAGATTCCCTACACAAGGGAAAGGCAATTATTTTTCCTACCCAATGGTATACTGAAACAAATGCATCTCAGCCATAACACAAGAGAAAGGTTTCAGAAGACGTTACTTAGAACTCATGAAGCAACAGCTCTTTTTTCAGGTTTGCTACTTTTAGACAAACTCTTTAATACTACATCATGAGTCTGCACCTCACAATAATGAAAGCATCTCTGTTCTGAACTACATGGGCATGAAATTCATCCAGAAGAACTGAAGCAAGGCCACCTGCATCACATCAACCTTTCCATATAGCTGAGTACACAATCATTTTTCTTGGAACGTTTCCTCCTTTCTCCCACAAATGTCAGACTTGAAGTGCAGAAGTCCATGAGAATACATCCAGAAAAGAAACAGTACGTGGCTGTGCATATTCTATCATTTTAGCTACAGACAAATGAGCAGACCAGCACAAGCCATTAGCAGAATTCACAGTCTGAGCATTTCTTATTTTCTTATCCCCAGCCCCCTGCCGACACTCTCCCCCCCACCCCCCCGACTTTTTAACCAGGTCTAGGGTGGTGCAACATTTGTGCAAGGACTATGCTCATGTACTCACAGCCCACCTCAAAAGGCTGGAGATAAACTGCATTTCCATAGCTAAAACACTTCCTCAAAGAACAGTAAGACTAACTATGGAATATAGATTTGAGAATATGAACAAAAGCCTTGTCACAAAGGTCCTATTATTTAAAAAGGCTTTGCTTAATAGTTAGCTTTTCCTTAGAAGATTCTTGGGTAACATTCTTTCTTATGCAGTCCATAAATCAAATTTCTGACAGAATTAAAATATTTTTATGTCATTTTTCTATTTGTGCCAGTTTTGTACATAAAGAAATGCTGGAATGATATTGTATATTGGTAGATACATAAGCAAATGCATATTCTTGAGTCTAAAACAGACTCAAGTACACTATTGCAGAAAGAAAAGTCAGTTATGTATCTCTTATAGTACAAATGCCATAAATTGCTTGGTTATAGCATGTCACTCATCCGCTTCAAAAAGCATGAGAAGATTTTGTGATGATGTATATTGTTACAGAACTCTAAGAAAATTTATTCTCTTTGTTTGATGTCCTCTAACTGTTCTGAAACTTTAGTTAACTTCTTCCCTGTTTGCCTTGCTATACCATCATTTATCCAGTGCCAAAGTTTCAACCTTTTCAATAAGTAATATTTGAAGGATTTTTTGCTAAAGAAGGCAAAGACTTTCTATACTCATGTGCTTTTATAAATTAACCCATATTGCCATTCTTCCATAAATAGTTGGAAAGCATGGCTTCATCACAAGTTTTCCATCATTTAAAATCTAATAAGTTACTGAATTTAGGCTAAACAAAGGTCAGACAATGACTCATTGCTTTTGATCTGGGAAATGTGGCTTTTTGATGTATTCTGTAACTGTTAACAGCTTTTTGACATAAGTGATCATGGTATGAAGAATTGATGACCACATTTCTAGTGGTTTAGGATTCATTTGTCAACAGCCCACAGAGTTTCAATGAATACATTATCCATTGTTTTTTGCAGTTAAGTCCACAGTTCAACAGAACAATGTTGTATTGCTTTATTTCATTGTATCTTTTATGTAGTGCATAATCTCTGTTTATTTTCACTGTTTGTCCTGCAGTGGGAGGGAGAGGCCAGATGTAACCCTATAGCAGAGTTCCCAGTTTTGGGTAACTTTATTCTGAATCAGAGCAGATCTTAATCCACAGAAAATCCCCAGTGACACTATAGTGGTAAGTACTTGGAAACATTCTTTGAGGATCAAAAGCAGAGTATAAGTCCTTCTTAGTAGTTCTCTTGAAAAAGGAGAAGAAACTAGTAGGACAAGATTGCTGCCCTCCCCACCCCCAGCCTCCAAAATCTTAAAACTAGAGAGGTGGTCCACTAAGTTACAGAATAGTTTCTATACTCACTGCCTTTTATTCTGTAGCTGAAGTTCAAGTCAATTCTTTTTTATATATTGGAATCACAAATTCTGCCTCCTTTCAGCCCCAAAAATCACACTTCTGCAAAGGGGGAGTAGGTATAAGATGTCTTGCAGCTTAGATTCCCAGTAGAAACGAGTCAGTAGAATGATGCCTGGGTGCAACATCATTTTATCTACGCTTACTCAATAGCCCTGAAATGGAGGTAGTGAAGTAAAAGAAAGATAACACTGACTTAAGGTTTTACCTTAACATCACTGCCCATTTCCCAGATAAGAAATGTGCTTTAAAAAACACCAAATCAAAGACTATTTTCATGCTCACCTGTAGTCCTTGTAAGACCCCCAGTATTAAACTTTCCATGGTAAACTACCTACCATAGTAATAGCATCACAGCAAAACATCATGAGACTGAACATTCCTCACATCTTAAGAACTGAACTTGGCAGGCTATCACAGCGTCATATAATTTGCTATTGTCATTTTTAAAGCTTAAAACATCCTAATATGAGCTGCTGCTGGAAGAACAACTCATAAATGGGGGGAGGGGGGGTTACTCCTGTAGATGCAAGCTGTCCCTCTCTGCTAATGTACAAGCTCCTTCAACAGTGAAAGGACTCTCCTGAAATGAGCTTACATCCTGATTATGAATGGTAATCATCTCTTAGAAAACTATCACCTCAGAAAGCAAAGGAAGGAAGAGATATGAAGAAAAGAGAGCACAAGTCTATTCCCACTTTAACGTGAAAAAAGATCCTTGGTTAAAATCATGAGTGTTCACAGATAGCCAGCTTGCTAAACAAATGGAAGAAGCAAATTCATTGCTTCTACCATATGGAGAAAAATCTCTAGTATCAGTTTTTATGCTTTATTCAAAACAGCACTAGATTTCTGCAGTTTTTGCTTTAGTGCATTAAAAATTCACATTGCTCCCCATTGCATACTTTTAACTGCCCTCATGCAAAGCTTAAACAGCAAAACTCTGTTTCTCCTTACTTCTCTCAGCCTGAGCACATCAGCTCAGACTGAAAGACATTCAAGACTTACAGATGTCTAAATGGCTGAGTCATTAGATGTTATTGTGAAAATGGCCTGTTATTTAGTGAAAGAAGTTTTACAGTACCACGGGTTACTTTTTATCATCCCTTTACATCCTACTTTGCACATTCTCCATTTTAATCCCTCCAAAAATAAAATAGCAAAGTAGAGGCTTGCAGAAATTGGTACACAAACAACCTTGTGAAAGTAAAGGCCTCAGGAGACCCCCATTCAATTCCAATTCACTGCAGAAGCTCACCTTGTGGTTACAACCTCCTGAACCTTCAGGCCTCTGCTTCTTTTTTCATGACCATACTCCTCATGACTTACCTCCCTGACTTTCTCATTTCCAGCCGCAATCTGCCAGCTTCTTCTCCAATTCTCATCTATTGTTATCCTCATTCTGTACTTCCCCAACTACACTACCTATTCTCATCCTTTCTCTTCCCTGAACAAGCATTAAGTTTTTTCTATCTGCCCATTTTCCCCACACACACCTTAGTCCTACTCATTTGAGTCAGTCTGTTCTCCTTTCTCCTTCTGTGATTAGTGTTGACCTTTGACACATACTGGGAACCAAGAGACTTCAGGGAAACAGCAAAAAAGACCTAAGTCTTCTAGATTTTAAAAGATTTTAAAGAAGTTTGCTGTATTCCGCAAATGATATTTTTAGAAAATGAATGCAAAAACAAAAAGGCAAAATAAATATATATATAGGTAGCAAAATTTTATAAGCTTAGCAGAAAGAAAATACTAATACACTTATGTTTTAAGATTTTATGAAACTAATGGGTGATCAGACTTACTTTAAATTTTTAAAGGTTGAGTTGTGAGAAACTGAAGATCTCATTGAACTTGCAGGTAGTAACTTCATCAGAAACATAATTCAATGTAAGAGGAACAGTGCTCCAGAGTAAATTCTTTCTTTATAATCTAATCCCTAATATACAGGTGCATTATTGCAAATGTATTTAGAGGTACTTAATTTGTCACCTTGTTTCTGGGCAGACCACATCTAATCTTTAGTTTGAGGATTTTCCATACTCTTCGGCTACTAAATTTCATCTAAATTTTTTCTATCAGTTCCAGCTAAAAAATGAAAATTTCATTCTTTCTACCACCTGTTAGCCATTCCTATTTCTTCCTTTCCTATCTCCTCTTGATCTCACATACACTGAAAGTCTTAATTTATCAAGCCTTAAATTACAAAGCATTGTACAAAACAAACAAAAAAAAAATACAAACATGTAGATTGATTGATTGATTAGCATTACTTCACCTTCTCTAGCATGCTGTCAATAACTTTGGTATGGTTAGATGTATTATTTTGACTCTCTAGTTGTGTGGCACCTAGTCTAATGAAATTTGGGTCCATGACTTTGACTTCTAAGTAGTGCTGAAAGCCTGTACTAGCACAAGGGACTAACATAACCAAAATAACAAGGAAAGATCCCACTTCCCTACGCTAATCTTCACATTCCGACACTAATCTTCACATTCCCACACTAATGCACACCCAGTTCATTTTGTGAGGATAATGTGCCTGTAAATCCTGCTAGGATATAAGAGTTAAGGCAAAGGATGACCCTCCAGGCAAATAAAATCTTTAGAAAACTCCCCTGCCAACTTCTCAAAAGGCTCTACTCACCATGTGCAACCGACACCACCACCACACTTTGATTAAACTGATGTAAAATTTTTACAAAAACAGCAAATAGTACACACAGCACAAGGATAAACACCTTTTCAAACTGTCGATTACTGCTCAAAATCAGTTTCTTTTTCTCGCGTGCTTGCTGAGATGCTACTTTTTATCTGAGACTCCAGAAGCTTCAGAGCTCTTTCAGCTAAGCCTTCATTCAAAAAAAAAAATCCCCACAACAAAAAATTCCAGTTTAAGAGATGACATTTGGTAGAGTTTCAGGTTATTTAAAACAGAGTCAAAGAGTTAGACAAATTCCTTGTGAAAAAAAAAAAACCACTTTCTAGAGAATATCCAACTAATTACAAGTGCAAAGGCCATACAAAAGAAGCCCACACTTTTATGGATATAGCTGGATAGCTATAAATCAAAAAGGGAATGCTCACTATCTTGGGGACACAAGAAGTAAATCCATTTCATTTAAGCTGCATTTTTCACCTTTGGGATTATTACAGCAAACTAATTCACTGGCATAGATGTTTGCAGATATTTTACATCAGAAAACTGATTTCAAGCAGCACACATACTGAATCAAAGACCAGAAAAACACCACACAGGCCGAGTTTCTAACCAGTTTGTGAATCAAATATTTCAAAAAAAAGTATGTAAACCGCCAGGACAAGCAGCTGGTTGTAAGATTCGACCTAGACAGACATTTCAAGACAGAAGAGGAAACAAGACAAAACAGCTGCTGCAAGAGTTGATGACAGAGAAGCTGACAAAAAGAGTAGATCGACAAAGAAAGATGTAATAGACAGTGAAAACAGACATGGTGAGTTGTGATTTCCTGTAATGGGATTTTTCATGGACTTTCAGGTTGGTCCCTTCTTTAATTGTTCAGATCACATACTGAACCACGTGCATGGGATGACAGCTTCAGATCACTACTCTCCCCACAAAACCACCATCATCAATAACATTTGACTCCTTTAGATAGTAAAAATGAAAAGTATGCTTTAGTTATTATTTTAGTTATGATTAACATACTTTTCATTGAGGTTTTATCAAAAAGAGTGCAACTTTTAGAAGAATGTGGGTTTTCTTCCACCTATCCTGAGCTGCAAGGCAAAACAACCTACAGCAGTAACAATAATTTGGAAAGAAAAAAAAGAAACGTTCCAAAGTTCATTTATCAAGATTAGCAACTTCAGTCTTTAGCATTGTTGTAAGTTTAGACTAAAGGCTAGATGCAGATTCTTTAGTGAAGGATTTGGCAAAGAGTAAATGCATTTATACCAGCAGGTAATTCTCCAAGCCATTAAAAAAAAAAAAAAAAAAACCTCGAACATAATAAAAAGCATATTTAATGTCAAATTTGCAATACAACAAACCTTCTGGTATGTCATTTCTATTCCTGTCTCTGTATTTGCCTCAGAGGTGTTCCAGTCAGCATATTTTCTTGTACGGGTATACTGTATACATGTGTCCAYGCATTAGGTACAGATATTAGGGATCAGTCTTGTAGGCTTAATAATCCGTGTAAGTTTTTATTTCATAAGGCTTGTGAATAGAAACAAAGAGCTGCTTACATGAGAAAATTAACACTCACGGACATAGGAAAGATGGAAAAGATCAACAAAACCAACTCTGGTTGTATAGCTGTTCTAAAATACGATTCATATGTAAGTAATTTGGAGCTCTAAAGACAAAAATCATACTGAAATTAAATATAATGAGAAAAACAATTTCTAACTCTAGTACAAACAACAGAGAAAGAAAACACAGTAGCGTTCTAACTCCCTCTACTGGAGTAGCTTCATTGTGTGTATTAATAGCATTGTAATTGTAAAGCGTTTTCCTTCATCAGATTCTTGGTCAGATTGGGAAATTTCTCTTAATGATTTATTTTTCTTTTCCCTAAAAGAACATCTGAAAAAATATGTAAATGTCAGTGTATCTCCTGTAAACTTTTTGTGAGAATGAAATCCCAAAACTGAAGTCAAACAGCAAAAACAGATTTTATGCA
This sequence comes from Apteryx rowi, assembly GCF_003343035.1. Classification (NCBI taxonomy): domain Eukaryota; kingdom Metazoa; phylum Chordata; class Aves; order Apterygiformes; family Apterygidae; genus Apteryx; species Apteryx rowi. Next base: position 7,911 of record NW_020450730.1, read on the forward strand.
ACTGTTCAAAGCTTCCAGTGAAAAGCAATGTGAAACTTTCTTATGAACTGTTCTAGAAATAAGTTACAACAGTCCCTGTCTGCTATTTGTACTATTCTCCCTGTCAAACTTTTATATTTTTTGCACCTTGCATCTGTCAGAAAAGCAGTATCTGAGATGAAAACTGACAAATCTAGTAAAGATATGACGCAGTTAACAGTTCTTCAGCAGCAAAATCAAAGGACTGTTATGTAACTTACAATTAAAAAACTGGATTTCTGTATATTAAAAGGCTTTCAAAAAGACAAAAACCAGTAACAAAAAGAAAACTTTTATTATCTTACACGGTAAACTTAACCCTCCCCACTAGCAACCTAAATCACAGTCTTCTCTTCTCCTGCCCCCGGAATGAAATAATCATTTTCCCTTGTGACTGTGCATTTTCCAACACAAATTCAAGCTGACTGCAGCTTCTTTGTGGTTATTTTCTCCGGGTGAAATCTTTATCCCTAAATCACTGAAAAGGCAGCATTGCTCCCTATAACCTTCAATTACTGTATACTGCTAATTTAAATAATTCCTGATAGTTAAACCAGTCAGAGACAAACTGCTCAGGCAATGGAGATGCAAATTACATGCTCAGAAGATGAAAATCATTTAGAAAGAATCCTACAATATTTAGGTTTAGCTCTTCACTTAAATCCAGGCCCCCTTATTTGGGGGTTTTCAAGACTACAGAATCATTACCACAGAGAGCTACCAAAAGAGTATGAGTCTGGTCCTTAGAAATTACTTGAAAGTACAGAGATTTTAGCTTAAGAGTAAGTGTCAAGGAACTTTGATAATGATGAGCTTATTTCCATGTTAAAGCCTCTAACAGTTAAACAAGGAAGCCAAAGACAACAACAGCTGAACACAGCAGACTTTAGAAAACACATTTTTCAAAAATATACCATGATGTCTCAAAAGCTCTTTTCTCTGCCAATTTGCCTTACTGGGTTTCATTTCATAACTAAACCAGAAAACAGCAGGTTGCTTTAAAATAAACAAATAATTTAAGCAATATATCAGTCAGAGAAAAGACTGGTATTCCAGCCCAGCAAAGTAAATAGAGAACACACTGCTGTGAAGCAGAAATAGATTTTTTTTAAACAAAATCCAAATGTTGCATGTCATTATTTAATGATCCACCCATCACCAGCACGTACAAGATAGTGAAGAGGTCCAATTAGCTAATTCAGATTTGCACAGCAATATTCGCAAATATTCTATTGAAAAGATGCATATGGTTACAAAAATATATGAAAATCTAGTTGTCTTAAGAAATTTGAAAGTTATTTTGGTCCATCCACCAACACACGTTGGCATTATTAGTAGCCATGGTAGAAACCAGGTAGTGATTTTACTCTTCAGAAAGGGGAAAAAGGAAGAAGGTAGGAGCAAGAAGTAAATTTTGAGATCCCACCCTCCACCTTCTTCACAGCTTCTCATCATGGTTTCCTATACCCAAACACAAAATAATTTGTTTCAAAAGCAGTTCAGCAATAGGAGCTGGTGGCTCAAAGTACATCAATAATAAATGACCTAAAAAAATTTAGGAGAGAAAATCTGAGAAAAGGATAGCTGCAACATTTTGTTGCTCCCAGGAATCTGCTGAAGTGAGAAAAAGAATCTTGTGCCACAGATTTGAAGGTGCTCAAGGTGTGGATGTAATCACATTAGAGAAATCACTGCCACACTCACATGGCTTGCCAGTGGGATTTTAATACATTTGGTGTGTCTGATACATACAGGTACCAAAAAGATCAAAAAAGAATTGGATTCTAAGCATCCCAGGGAACTGAAAAGATATAACAACACAGGTATATATTATTATTATTAGAAGTTCTTTAAATTATTCGGATAATGATTATATTTGCAGGGAATAGGGGAAAAGGAAGAGGAGAAAAAGAAGGGAGAGAACAGCCAGGTGGAGAAGAGAAAAAGGATATAGTGTTGAGATTTCTCACCCTCTGTCTTTTGAATTCTTCACATTCTGGTTTCCTGTAGATAAGAACAAAATATTTCAAAAAAGTTTCCTTAAAAAAATTATATGCTTACATACATATATAATATGTATATGGTTAGTTTTTCCCTAGATATAATTACTAATAACCTATAAATTCAACATGTTATAGGTAAACGTGACAAATTGACAACCACTCGGGCCGGGTTGCATAAATTCCAATTTAATAATTGAGCAAGTCACAAGTAAGCAAAACAGCGCTGGGCGGCCGGGGGGAGTCTCCTGCTCCACCAACGGCGCGCACAACCCCCCCTCACAGTCTCCTTATATGCGATTCCAGTTCCGGGTATACGGGGCACCTCCTGTAACTTCTGCGGTTGCGCCGGCTGTTGCTAGGGGGTCTTCTTCAGCCCTCTGGTGGTCGTGGGGATGAAGGCTGGAGTCTTCCTCTGCATTGTGTGCCATATTAGGCTATCTAAACTAACATTGCCGCTTCGCTAGCTCAGCTCAATTTTCTCAGGCGGGGTACATGCCCCCCACCACAGGCTGTAGGATGTTCCCACAGATGTTCCCAAGGCTGTTTCTCACTGATGTAACAAATTAGTACATACCACAATACAAGATGTTCCCAAGGCTGTTTCTCACTTTGATGCAACAAATTAGCACATATCACAAACATAGCTAAAATCCTATTATGTTTTGTTATTTGTAAGGGTTCATGAAAAAACACTGCACTTTCACCAAAGCATTTACAATCCACAATATTCCTTGTGTGCACAACGGAAGTGAATGAGGATGACAGAAAAAAAGAAATGTGTTGTACCTTTGGGTAATCATCTTCAAACACTACTAAATAGTCTGTTTTTTTCAAATAGACCTAGTTAGATAAAGCCCACTAAGATCCTGCATCATGTGACAGAATTCCTCTTTGAGTCTGGATGTATACACAGTTTCAACAAGCTTTTAAAACAGAACACAAAGCTGCTTTCTGAAGTGATAGCACTGAGTATGCTCCACTGTGTTTCAGTGTTGTGTGGATATGGTTCAAAGCAGCTGATCTCAAATGAACAGTGGGTCTGATTTTCAGAGACACTATACGGGAAACAAACTACTGAATTTTAACAGCATCTGCACACCGTAACTCCTTCATATTTCTGAAAAAAACTGAGTAATCATTGAAAATAAAATTTTCACTTTCCTTCTTCCAGGCCACGTCCCTTACAAGCACATTAGAAGCGAACAGCACTTTTATTTTCAACACATCCCTTCCAATGAAATTCTTTGGTTTAAAAAAAAAAAAAATGCTTTGAGCCTCCAATCATCTCTATTTCATTATTTCCCACCAAAACCTTTACCCATTAGGGGATCCCAGGAGTATTCCCTTAATAAATTATAACTGTTAACTTATGAAGAAGGCATGTCACTAAAATGGGGTCAACAGGGAAAAGTTTCAGACACAGTTAGCCTTGCCACTATCATGGCAGTTCATGATTTATTGAATTTAAGTAAGTTACTTCAGTTTGTAGACAGAAATTGCAATTAACTTATTCAACATGAAACCAAGTTCATGATGCAGGACATAGCTTTAATAAGAAAAGAGAAAACCAGAACAACATTTGGGATATTTGATTTTTCCAAGTGCAGTTTAGTTTACTTAGTAAGAAAACAGTATCCAGTGCAACTCACTGTTGATGGGTTTCTTAACTTTTCTTACATAAATATGGATAATTCCTAACTGCAGTGAGGCAAAACTATTTTTCTAAAAGTGAAACATAATGGAAATAGCCCACTGCAAACAAATGTGCTGTTCTGTCAGCTTGCAATCTTGCTACAAGGTGAAGTCAAGACATCTGTCACAAATAAGCAAAAGGAGAGGTATTATAATGACATTTACATAACAGCTCTCAGGAACTGACAGCACATTTGTCCCATTTGTCACCAGCAGAACCACATGTGAACACGTATGATGTTCTTGAGGCTCAGAAGTCATTAAGGGTATTAATTGTTCAGAAAACATCTTAGAGGATTAGACCCATATATACTATCATGTCATTATGAAATATAGCCTGGTGATGTGGATGCTGTCTAACAAGAAACTATGACTTCACCAAGTATTTTGAGAGTATTCTGCCACCTCTCTGTAAAATTCAGACTCAAGAGGAAGAGGGGAAATGGTACAGATTTAAATAAATAACAGAAATATTGAACAGCAAATAAGGAAAAGCTACATTATTCACATTTGAAATTGGCCTGTGATCAGGCTACAACATTCCTCACAAAAATTCCTGTGAACACTATGTAGCATGGATTCCACAGCTGGGCAGCATGCTCATACCAGCTGAATGCAAGAGGCCTTTCTCTTACTGGCAAAGTCTGTCAAGCTAACTACTGATACTTATTCCAGAAAAGTTCATCTTCCCCCCAGTAATCAAAAATGGAAGTGAAAACAGGGGTTAATTTCTAAAAAAAAGCTAGCAGTAAGGAGCCAGTCGTATTCAAGGACTACCATCTCATATGAAGGGGAATGCACAGAGTCTTTCCACCATACTGTTTGATCAAAAGAGCAAGAGGGTAAAAGATCCTCTCAGCACTGTTGTAGAAATGGCTGGCAGCAGTACTCCCAAAAAGAGCACAGAACATCAGTGACAGAAGGTAATGTATGGRGCTTAATATATTATTCCTATATAAATTAGTAAAAATTCAGCCAAATTTAAACACATTCTTCATCTACCTTTTCACATGACGGCAGCAACCAACACCACTTCCTCTGGCATTCTGAGTTTCCCTGAGAATCTGCCTAGAAACTACATTAATATTTGCTTAAGATAAGATGACAGCCCAGCTTTAAGTAGTACGCAGCACACTTCGGAGCATTCTAAAGGATATTAGAAATTCCATTACAGGCTGAATGTATTTTAACTATGTGGGGTATTTAATTTACCAAAGCAATCTTTAAAAGACCCCAGTCTTGAATTTTAGTTGTAGGACATGCAGGAAGTACAAAGTCTAGTTGTTACACTGTCAGACGACAGATGCTTTTAATATTTTCCTAAAACACAAATCCTTCAAAGTACAATAAAGCTTCCTCAAGACAGAAACGCTAGAGACAATTCTGCAGATTTCCAGTATTTAGCTTTAGCATATGGATTTAGTAAAGCACTTAAATATGCATTGGGAAAAGCAATGAATTTAAGCATGTAGCTAGCTACTTTATACAGCATCATGAAGACCTAGGTGTTTGAAAATATATTTTAAAGTTCCAGACCAAACTCATCTTCAAAACAATTTTAAGTCTGTGAAGTAAAATCTATTCAAGCTCTACATTTGTATTCAGTTTTGAGAGCAATGCTATCAGATGTAAAGCTACTTTGCAAAACGTTAAAAAGAATTTCTTTGTGAAACAACCAGAAACGAAAAGTACAAACTGAGGATGTGTAGTTAACCATTATGAGTTTATCACATCATAAGAATATTAGATTTCTCATCTATTTTTACTTTCCAGTTTTTCCTAGCAGAGTCCCAGAGCTGTGCAACTCTGAAATCCTTCCTGACACAGAAACATTTCCAAAGGCCACCTCCCTGCCTTATATTTCAATCAAATACAATGTACTCATTTAGTAAGTAGAAGACTGTATCAAAAGCAACTCTTGTACCATAACAGCTAGCAAAAGAAAAAAAAAAAAAAAGCCCACACAAGATAACAACCTTGAGTCTGGGGAAAAGCTGAGAACACTTTACTAACAATAAAAAGAAATCTTTTCATCATCTCCCTCTACTCACAAGAGGGCTGAAATTGTCACAGTCCATCTTCATCAAATGAGTATTTCCTCTATTCTTGCTCTCCTTTACTCATAGTTTTGGCAGTGACATTCCCATCAGCTCTAGGTGCTGAGGAGAAAAGACCATCTCTTTCATAAGCAATAGCAACGTGCTCTCTGTAGAGTGATACTTGCCCATAAAAACCTCTTTCCTAATTGTTTTCCTCCCTGTCAGACATGTTAAATTATTAGAAATAAAACTTCTGGTAGCAGCTGAGGGCTGACATGTACAGGCAGACCTGCCCTGTTCTGTGAAAGCTGGTCAGGCCTAAGCAAATTGCTGTCTGGGTCTCACAACCTCTTTGGTTTCCTGATACAATTATAGCTATGTTACAAAGCACACATGGCTGCAAGCACACCAGCACTGGATGCAAACACCACCTCAAAACCTAATAAAAATGCTCTTGCAGACCCAAGAGAGTAGGTGACTGAGCTCGTTTTGGAAATCGATATAGCCACAGGAAACGGAGTACAAGCCAAAAGCTATACACTGAATGGTAGGTCTGAGCAGTCATGTAAGAAGCTTCATTAGCTGCAAAAACTGGAACACAGAGACTGGTGAAAAAGCCAGGTGAAAATGATTTGAGCACAACCAGAGAATGGACAGAAGGACAAGGCTTCCTGGACACAGAATTTGTGGGGTGACAGACTTGGGGGATTTCTGAGCAAAGTAAATGTCTGACAGATTCAGAGAAATTAGACTTCTGTGCTTTTTTAATAATAAAAGCAAAATTTAATCAAATATACCAGACTCATTCCATAGATTACATATCCTAAAGTGAAACTTGTAAGATTGCTTCCAACTATAGAAAACAAGTAGAAATAAATGCTTTTTTGCACTACTGAGGCCTTTAACAGGCCCCAAGTAAAACTACAGCTGCCCTGGGACAGGTGCAGTATATAAATATCACACACCCATAGTAAGGGACACTGTATGATCCAAAGAATTTGTAGTGTACTGGTGATTGAAAACCAGGATTCTAAAAGGGCCATTCAGGTTTTTGGAATTTGGAATTCCAAGTCAGGAGGAAAATCCAAGAATGTGGAACATTTTAATAGAGCTAGACTTCGATAACACTTCAGCTTGGAAACCGGAAGTATTCTGCTGCCAGAACATTTGTATTTCTAAATGAAAAATTCTCCCCTGGCTTTTCTTGCATGTTTTTTTTTTCCCCACCAATTTGAAGAATGGTCTTTTCTTGGCAGTCCAAGCACTTTGCACATGGTTCTAGATTACCCTCTGACACAGAAGCCAGAAAGTCAGATATTAAATATGTCTACCGTGAAGGCATTCAAATCCTATTTTGTACCTAGTCCACAGAGATTTGCGAAGGTCACCCAGAAAGTATGTAGAGGTAGGAAGAGAACTCAGTCTGTCCTAGGCTTAAAACAAAGGAAGTACCTTCCCACACAACACCTAATTTACAAAACACATATCCACATGATACTCTAGACACCAAAACATAAGTTCGAAGGCTCCACAGTTTCATGGAGTCAAATCCACAGGAGATTATTATGCCCCACAGTTGGGCTTCCACCATGGAACTCAGGAAATCCCTCATCCACTAACTGCCAGAAGCAGCAAGGATATCTAACAGAAGGATCTTTCTAAAAGTGACATTCTTCTCCATATCTTTCCCTAAGTATCTACTATTTGCCATTGTTCAAGGCATTACTGTGTTAGTGTCACAGTGTTAGAAGGACTTTTGGTGTGATACAGTACCACAGTCTTATGTAATACTAATGCTAATGTTTTCTCCTCTCTGGGTAATGATTTCTACCAGCAACACAGAAAAACCTTTTACTGCTTGCAATACCTCATGTGAGACATCCAGTACTGAAAAATCTCTTATTTTGTGTTGGGGGTCAGTTCTGTAAGTGATTATAGAAAATACATTCAGGCCAGGATAGTACAGACAGATTTCTGAGCAACTGAAACAAGAGGAACAGTTTCCCTTGGGGAAACAGAGATGTGATAGAACAGTTCTTACCAGCAGGGTGAATTATGGAATGCAGTAACACATCACATTACTGTAGCACCCAAAAGTCCCAGCCACTGAGTGGCTGCATTGGTCACTGCAGAAATGTAGAATAAAGTGAGTGGCTTCATACTATTTCATATGGCAAGAGACAAAGGCAGACAACAGACAAATTACAACGGATATCTTCTCATTCTAGGTGGACTGAAAAGTTCAGCTGTAGACCTGTCTATGTCTGAAGAGCAAACAATTTTTCCAAATGAGACAGTATCAGGTTAAAGTGACTTGAGTACCACATCCATCAAAAAGAGTGCCCTAAAGAAGATTTCTGGAATCTAGCTAAAGCAATTAGAAGATGGGGCTATAGCATGAAAAGATACATAGAAAACAGTAGAAGAAACTAGCAAAAGAAGTGGTCCTCCTAAAGAGGAGGGATCCATTTTGTCTTATTAAGTCCTACAGAAACACACATGAACAGATTATTCCTACTGTAAGGTAGTGCATAGAATTGAGTTACTAGCTTGGCAAACAAGAGGAGGACAATGACTAAACACTGACAAGGGAAAACAGAGGCAGGCAAATCTTATAAGCATGACTGTAATAATACGTAAATGTAATAATAGTTGACATGCAAGCTGTGCAATATCAGCACTGTACAAGGTTAAAAGAGGATGTTTTTCTTAAATGTAAACAGTTCTGTCTTGAAATGGCCAGTTCAGTTATTTCTCACCTCAGCACTAATAACAACACAGGAGTCAGTAATAAGCATACACAAGCACCTACAAGAAGAATATATGATCCTATGTTTAGGAACCCCTTGAAATTTGGGCTGTTTGCAGCAAAAGAATGAGAAATAAAGCTACACGACTCATTAAAAGTTTCTGATGCTGGTACACACTTAGGGCAGTGAACAGAGCCACCAAACATTTGTCTCTCTCACAACCTGTATTTTGTGTAAAAGGAAGACAGCAAAGGGATAGACTACAGAGGCTGGCTCTGAACTTTCCATACTGAACACAGGCAGTAAAAACTAGTTGTATGAAAAAGAAGAGAGAAAGCCTCAACTCTACTGCAGGGACTCAAGGAGAGTAATAAGGAAAAAAAAAAACAATTTTTGTGGTCCTTGGTTCCAATTTTTAATTGAACTTCCAGACTAAATCTTTGCTAATCGTGCTAGATAGCTCAAAAATAAAATCTCCCTTTCATAAAGTTATCAAGTACAGTGAATTGAAAAAAGCGTATTTTCCCTATATGTTTATAAAGAACCCTCAGATTATTTCATACATGAAAATAGTTTGGGTTGCCTTTTTTCCCCTAAAGTGAAGGAGAAAAGAGTTGTTCGCTTCTTAAATTTAATACATTTCAGAAAAATTATGAATCTTGAGTATGAATTCTTTTTCTTTTAATGAATTTAAGACTTTTAGCTTTTCTGTTAAATGAGGAGAAACCGTTAGTAGGATCAAAAAAATTTTTATAAGACACTTTTGTTTGTCTCTTAAAAGTCCTTTGCTCTCTTAATAAAATAAGCTTTTCTTTGTAAAGTGAGCTTCCCTTTTATTAAAAAAATATCATGTGTGTTGGACATAAAATGTTATTTTAATAAGCAGAGGTGTTATCTTGTTCTTTTCTTAAAAGTAAGAAAGACCTATTTTTCCTGAGAAAAATTATTTATAAATTAAGAAAATATAGTTGATTATTTTATGGGTAAAGCTTTCAGTAAAAAGTTCTTCTGTTTAAAATGTGATGTTATTCTGAGAGGTATCTGCAAAGAACAAATTTGCTTTGCAGAGTAAAAGTCCTCCTGAAGAGAAAGGAGTTTTTGTTTTTTTAATATTAATCTCTGTATAAATATGTATTTTTACAAGACTCAGAAATGAAATCTGAACACCATCACCCTTGTGGCTATGACACTCCACTGACAAGTCTTGCGCAGGAAGCAGAGCCTGACTAAAGACAAATGCAATCTTTTTTTGTTACAGAATAGCCTTAAAAAACTGCAATGCAAGTATCTGACTATGAATGTCCAACTTAAGGAAAGCATTGGTTATATTTGAAATTGCTGTTTGAAAATATGAATGAAGCATTCACCTTCAAAAGCATAAAATTACCCATCCAGTTAAGCAGTACTATGAAATGCTAATTGAATAACTAAGCCTAATTCATACTCATCCAGATGACACAGGAAAAGTCTGGCATCATAGGAACCAAAGGAAGAGAAGTACATGTGTAGCTTGCTTCTTCAGTCAGAACAGCTGGGCTGGAGTTGCACCTTTCACCAGCATATGATGGAGAGGCTGGCCATAAGACAACTTTGCATAGGAGAAACTCCAGACAAAGTCTGAGTTCAATCAAGTTAATTACTTACTGTAAGAAACTTATACATCATAGCTGTTCATGTGCCGTTCACTCATGAAGTGATTGTATTTCACAATAGAAAAAAGCAGTTCTGTATCACCTGCACAGTGCTGTAAGCATTAATTAGTAAAGTGCCATAGTTTGGAGGAAGACACTCTAGAATTCCACATTTATTGCTTATTTAATGGTTACATTTGTCCACATAAAGTGGCGCTAATAACCAAAAGCAGTGTCATGARTAAAATCACACGCAGACATTTGCTTTCCTTGATAAACGTAAACATTTTCACTATGCACATGTGCCTGGTATTTTAATATTGTTCTTTGTTGGCCATGTTTAGAAGGCTTCATATTGTGACAATTATCCTTGGAAAGAACATGATCCAATTACAAAAGTAAACCACTTGTAAGTAAATATTGCTTAAATATTACTACCATAAAAGAGTTAAAAGTTTAGGTAAGGGGAAAAAAAAGCAAGACAATATATAAACCTAGTTAATTTTTAGAATAGCACTAGATAAGTAACAAATATCTGATGTTTGGCTTTCCCCACCTCACTATTCTTCCTGTGATGTTGAATGGACTAAAGATTATTTTAACGAGATGCATTGTTTGGTAAACTCTCTATTCATTTCAGCCTCACAAAATAGAGAAAGAAAATACTATGTTTGAGTTAATAAAAAGTGATTTATCAGCAACAAGATGATCAACATGGACCATACTCAATTCTAGTCACTGAAAATGAAGCGTTATATACCTCCACTATTACTTGGTTCAGCTTGAGGTGATCAACACAATTAAATCTGTTTTTCTGCTTGCTTATCTTATTTCCTTTGTGCTTTCTGGGTCTTTAGAAATAGCCTGCCAGGCCCCAAATTTAGATGTTTGACCTTTTTTAAATGCAGGCTTTATCTATTTGCTCAATGTACTTAACCTGTAGGGTGCCTCATCTAAACGAATTTTTCAACTGTAAGCAAAACTTCAGTCAAACTAACATCTAAAGAGAGTAGATCTTAAAAAACCTCTCCCAATGGCATGCAAGAAGTCCCATCAATTTCAGCAAGACTCAGAATGATTTATATTACATAATAATTATATAATGACATATTAAAAAACTCATATGCTTAACAATATATCTGGAAAGATACATTGATCTAAGTCCTTCCTACACAAAGAAAAAATAAAAGCTAATTTACTGGCCCATCTTTCATAGAACCCCATTCAATCAGTTTCTGAAACAAGTTAAAAACATTTAATTTGGGCCCAACTGTAGAGCTTTAGAAAACTAAACTAAACTAAAAAAGAGAGTAGTTTAAATATGCAATACAGATAGATTTATATACAGGAAAAAAATTAGGACCCCACAGAGAGAAAACACACTGCTCTATTTTACAGCTAATAAATAAACAGGGTAATATTTTTATAATTCCCTACGTAATTTTTTCAAAATAGACCCAATTTTATCCTTCTTGTTGTATTTTATACTTTCAGGATCTAAAAAATATGGTACAGCTTTAGGAATTATAAAATAAAAAAAACTTACCATATTTTTTGTCTATACAACATTTGTAATCAAAAACAGATTACCATGATTTTGTTTTACTCTGAAATGTCTCTCAGTGCTTTATGTCACAAATTAAAAATATATATTTCTACATACTGAGCATAAGAATAAACTAACATTGATAAATCCTAAAAACATACTGTATCTTATATTGAAAAATAAGAAAAAATAATAGTAATAGAGTTAACCATTCAGACACTAAAGTAAGGAAAGCTAGTATCTGCAATATCCACTAGCACTATAATTTCAATAAGTTTAACAGATGGAGCTAGCAATCAGCTTGAAGAAAACAGAGATAAAGCAAGAAGCTTGCATTCTAACAGCAATTCCAATATTTCAGGAATACACAACTATACCTTCTAATATCTAAAAAAATAAATCAGAAAGATAAACATAACTAGACAGCAGACAATAGGTAGTAATTCCAGCATACTGTAAAATACTTGGTTCCTGTTATTCCAGAAGAATCAGAGTAGAACAAAGTAAACAGCAAAGAAAGCACATTCACAAACTTTTTCACTAAATCCATCACTAAATGATTTGGTTCATTTTTTTGTTCATAATTAAAAAACAAACTAAAATCAATTCCCACACTAAAAGCCTTGCATTACATATTCTACAAATCTTTCCGTGAATATTTCTTAATGTGAAACCCTGAAGCAAAGGTACAAGAATGAAGAAATCCTCCCCAAAATTTGCAGAGGTAGGTATATCAGCAGACCAGAAAGATAATAGACCTATGAGTGGAAAGAGACAGTAAGGGAGTCTGAATTCTACCATCTAGAACAGATGGAGATTAACCTGCAGCCATCAACAACATACAGAACAGAGTCCCACTCAAAGTTGCTCAACAAAAGCTTCCAACTCTGGTCTCGGACCACTGGCAAGCGAACAGAAATTCAGAAGGTCGGGAAACTGAATTTACTGAGTTTGCAATATGTGGGAAGAAATGAAAGATTTCCTGGCACCAACTGAAGAAATTACAAGCTCTAAGAAACAAAAACCAGTTTGTTTATATCCACCTTGAATGTTGCCTGAACCCTGTTGTTCTACTATTGCTTAGAGCATCTCAACTGGACTGTCTTCCAAATACACACACGGAAATATTAATAGACAAGAAAACAGTAGATTATCTGAAGAAACAAAAACAGAACAAACAAGAAAGGTCCTCAGGCAAATCAGACTAGGCTATTAAAAAATAAAAGTGTTTACTAACTTTCCAAGCAAGGCTGCAGCTCTCTGTGTGCTACATTTTACAGAGGATATGACAGAAACACAGGCCAAGATAGCAGTCTGGTTCAAACGAATTATTTTTACACTTTAGGAAAGATATGTTGAGCTGTCTTGATGGGTTTTGATCCCTACTGAATCAAGCAAGTTTCACTACTGAATTCGAAGATTTTCAAATGTTCTTCTAAATAAGAAATGTACCTCAATGCTTCTTTCATCTCTACTTCTCTCCATACAGAAACGCAGTAATCATTATGAAACCTTTTCCTGCAATGCAAATATGACTAAAGGTACTGAAAATGTAACTTAAAGGAAAAAAAAAAAAAAGGACTTTCTTAGTTACTATATTGCTAGTACTGTAGCATCCTGGCACTGTGATTTATATAATTTCAAAATAAAACCAATTTACAAAAATATTCACAAACAAGTGAATATGCTTACAAGCAGACCAAATAGGTATGCCAGAGTTTACCAACTCACTGTCATTCACTTTCTCTTATTTGAAGGCTACTTRCTTGCTGAAAGCATGAATGAGGTAATAGCAGAAGACCAATATTTCCAGTCACAGCGCCACCAAGTAATGATCTTTAATTGCTTATTTTGACTCTATCTTCAAGAGCATGTAGGTCCTTTAAGTATTAAGAAAGATGCTGTTCTTCGTGAAGGAAGGCAGTAAGTATCCACTGAAGGAAGGAGGTCTAAGGCTTAAAGGAGGACTTAGAGTATAACAGTCTGTGAAGTAGGAAGACSTATTCATCTAAGGTACCAGAGTTCTTGGGGTTGTTCTTCACTTCTGTTCTTGATGCATGACTAGCCAAAGACTGTGTTCATTCCTATCCCAGGAAAATATAAATGTCTTGTTCCCCTGTCAGGCAAAGGTGGTGCATCAGTTTACTTACCAAGGCTTCAAACTCGTAGACAAGTGTATGTGATTCACAAAAAGACTACTCACCCAAGCTATTCAGTTAGTACATTTACAGACATTCACTAATCATAATATTCATAATTATTATAATAAATGCTATCAGCTATCTACAAATCACAGAATCACAGAATGGTTGAGGTTGGAAGGGACCTCTGGAGATCATCTAGTCCAACCCCCCTGCTCAAGCAGGGTCACCTAGAGCACATTGCACAGGATCGCATCCAGGCACGTTTTGAATATCTCCAGAGAAGGAGACTCCACCACCTCTCGGGGCAACCTGTTCCAGCGCTCTGTCACCTTCACAGTGAAAAAGTTTTTCCTCATGTTAAGATGGAAGTGTCTGTGTTTCAGTTTGTGCCCGTTGCCTCGCGTCCTGTTGCTCGGCACCACTGAAAAGAGTCTGGTCCCATCCTCTCGACACCCTCCCTTCAGATACAAATACAAATGCTGTCTTTTAATGCTGTGCTCATTAATACGATGAATCACTATCTGAAAGGCGTTTAATTACTTGACTGCTGCCACTGCTTACAAGAGAGTATTTGACTGGTCTTTCACATTAATGTTGTCATCTTATGCTTAGGAATCCTTACTTAAATCTTATATTACTACTACTGGAGACAGTAATATTTCAAAACACTGTCATTTTTTCAGGGATTTCAAAGCAATCTTTTTAGGTCCTTCTCTTTTTGCATCATCTAGATAGCTGAATCTAAATCTTCTCCCTTCAACAAATATTTAAACAAGTTTTCCCTTTTTGCCTGTGTTTGTCTTTTAAAGCATGCTAAGAGCATTCAAACCTTCTAGAGAATCAGGCCTGAAAAAGCAAAGCATCTAACATTTACAAGATCAAAAAATATTTGCTTTTTTTCCCTTTGGTTTTTCAACCTAATTTTAAAGATGTTTTTTCTCAATACATGATCTTCCTGAGTCATCAACAGTATTAGTCTGGGCTGATTTGAATGGAATTACCATGCAGCACACAAGCAACAGGACAAGCATACCTGCTCAATCCTATCGCTCTTAAGAGAATTCACAGTTTGAACCACACCTAAGAAAACCATGAAACATCAAGAGCCAAGCATGACAAAGGGGCAGAAAAGAGGAAATGTTTCAATAACCACACAGTTTATTTCCCAGAGACAAAGAAAAAAAAAGAGGAAGAAAGATAAGAGACAAGGTTATGTGAAGAAGAAAAACAAAACATGCCAAGGGGAAAAGTTTTATCAAGGTAATGTGAAGAATGGCTGTGCTTTACTTGGAGAATCACAGCTTCACAAGGTCAAGGAGGGTTGTGGAAGTTCTTAAAAACTGACTTTGTTCTATTTGTGTAATGAATCTGGTTCCTGGAGTGTTACAAGCTGATATGGTAGAAGGCCATTTATTACCTAGTATAAACTTGCTTTTATTCATGTTTGGTTTTTTTAATTTCATCCTAGTCAGAAGGAAGCTGTTAAAAAAATAAAATTAAAAAAAGCTTAGTCCTTACCCAAAAACAAGAGTCAGAGACTTAAGTCTTTGCTTTTATTTGCACCTTACCCAAACATAACTCTATTATCTTCTGAGCAACATTAAATAGTGTCTCCTTTAAACAGTCATGCTAATGAAACTGTTCAGTCCTTCAACTGCAAGTAAATTGAAGTTAGAATAAATAAGTTTTATACATTTCAGAAATAACTAAAAAAGAGGCAAGCATCAAGTAAAGACGGCAACTGCTCTGCAGGGAAAAAATGAATCAAAGGAAATAGATTTACTTTTCATTAAATTCAGCATAATTTTTTTTGTTTTTATTCTTAAGCAATAGGCATTGCAAAATGTTATAATGTATACAGTTCTAATAACTATAAAGAAGAAAGTGCATCTGAACCAAAATTGACATAGTCTGTTGGTGGCAAGGACAGTAGTAAACTGTTTTATCACTGACAGCAGCCTGCATTGCATATGGCTGTGACATGCTTTCATGCACTTATGCTTTTTCATATTCAGATACTGTACATCTGTCCTTTGAAGTATATTAATCAATTCATCATCCAGCTTCACATTCACAGTTTTAAAGATACTTCAGGCAAAGGCTGTTCTCTCAGTTGATCTATTTGTTGTTGCAGCACCAGTACATTTTCTATGCATAATCCATTACTTTAGGGCCAAGAGAATAATACAAATAAAAAAGATTGTACGACATTCTCCAAGATCCTCATAAACCTATCCAGCTGTATCACAGGCAGCTTTTACACACCTCAGAGAGGACTCTAAATTTGTCAAAGTCTTAATACCGTTGCACATCTTTAACTGACCTACTCTGAAAAGTGAGCAAGAATGTTTCCTCCAACCTCACTAAGCACCATCCACATAACAGCTGCAAAGCTCACAATTATTTTGTATACATATGTGGTTTGGCTAATAATTTCAGTGCAGTTGATAACCAGGCTTAATCACTGCATATGATTGCTATTTTAGGTTACCAACAACTAATCTGTAGATACAAACTTCAAGCCTATCTTTCATTACAGAAACAAAGAAAAAAAAAGTTAATACAAATTCCCAGACTTTCTCAAAATTCTACCTTGCATGAAAAAGAGAGTATCTGCTTGTATGCGTGTGTGGACAGATAGTCTTAGTATCCCAAAAGCCTGCCTTTTGGGTTCTCAGAGTTAGCACTTGAATTTATGCAGTCACACATCCATCATGAAAGCAGTCATGAAATAATTTTATCCATTAGGCAATTTCCCAAAGACAGAAGCAAGTACTCAAGACCTTTCTGGATTTTGGCAGGAAAGAGTAACACATTACAAAATTAAATCAAAAGGACAGTTTAGAGTTGTGCATTAAAATTTTTTTTTGACTGTTCAGCCATAAATCTGGTCAGAACCGCTTTAGCCAAAATTTCAGTTTTCAGAATTGTAGTAAAACAGATTGTCCAAATTTATCTTCAGTCCTTTATTAAGTGAATTAGGTATGACAGAAGCTTGGCTAGACTACCCAGAGGAACTGCAATTTTTAAGACTAGTACTATCAAACTATTCATGGATTACACTTTTTTTCATTATAATTTTCTCATTTTAAGATACAAACAGAAGCACCAATGCAGACACTTCACATATTCAGCAAAAACAGAAGTGCAGGATGTGTGCTGTGCCACTGAAGTGAGTTGCTGGAGAATTTACTTGTACACCATAAGGAAAATAACCTTAGTACTATTTTATCTGCCATAGCATCAAGATCTCTGACATATTTCCCCCACTAAGGAATCTTAGTGTTCCTGACTGATGCAGGAATGTAGACATGGTTTTGCGGTGCGATGGCTCATCTCTGGAAAAGGTTAACCTAGATGCTCCAACTCAGATGCTAGTCACCACAGCTAACTTCATAATGAAACAATCCCAGAGACCCAAACTAATGAGAACACAGTCAGTTTGGTCCGGAAGTCACAACCTAAATCACTAAAAAGTAGTTCTTTTCAAAGAAATCTCCCAGGGCCTGATTGCATAATACCAAAGCAATGATAGATTAGAAATCAAAGCCTTCACTTCTGTGCATCTCAGCTTCCCCATCTTTAGAAAAAGGGACTGCGGGCAAGAAAGCAAGTATACTCTCCCTTCTTCATAGATGATGGAAAATGCAGGTCGTAAAATTTAATCTGCAATGGAATTTGAAATTTGCTAGCAGCATTTTGTAAGGCACTGAATTGCTTAGTCCCTAGAGAAACCTCTCTCCTTTTTTCAGGTAGGTATTTTCATTACAAAGAAATACAATAAAACTGATATCAATTAAACACACACATTAACATTCAAATGGATTTTTTACATTTGAGATATTTACTTGCCTATTAAAAAAAAAAAGAGGAGAATGATGGAATTAGCTGACTCCAYAGGAAGCTTTCATAGGAGTTAAAATATTTTATTTGTGAAATATTTTATTTATTAATACAGTGGTGAAGATAAAGTGCAAGTTTTTTTCTTAAAAGTCAGCAGGCATTAGCTCATAGTCCAATAGCCATAGTTATAAATTTGTCTCTGTTCATCCCTTCAAAAAGAAGCAAAGAACATCCTAAATGACAGTGTGTAGCAGCCTTTCACAACATGAAAAGGAGGTAGACTTCATTAAGTTTTTGCACCCACTGGAGTGAGTATAAAAATTCATGCTTCTTGGCAAATTTTGCCACTGGCATATGTTTATTCTACTTTAGGAACAAAGATTAAGATACACAACATGAAAACAGAATATTTAACAACATGACAGTACTCAGTATAATGGCTATTAAAGCACCATCAGCTATTAAAAAACTTAGGAAACAGAAGAAAAAAACAAAAATGCAGTTTTCTTAGTGGGTGAGTGGGTTTGGGTTTTTTTTTTTTTTCCTCCTCTAATTCCTGTTCAGTCACCACTGTCAGCTCTGAGTATCAATCAMAGTCAGCTAATAGGCCCAATTTCCCGATCCTACGTAAGGAAGTACCTTTGTTCTGTCTTAAGCAGATCTGTAATATCTTAGAGAAAAATATGAGAGATAGGGGGAAGGCACATCCTCCACTTTTTTTTATGTTATGTTATCAAAGTATTCCTAATAATCTACATAGGAAGAGTTGTAAACTCAGTCTCATGGAAGGTCCAATAAAGAACCCAGTTGAAGCTGGTTAGATCTTCTTCACTGAGCTTTGTTAGTTTCAACTCATTCTAAAGGCTTTAGTCTTTTATTTCTACCAATAAAAGTCAAATATAAACATTATTATAGTCTTTAAACATTTCAAGCTTATAGTTTGCTTTGAAATTGTATCTGAAAAAGTTTTTTAAATCTTCAGCAAACACTCACGATTTTGAAGAGAGAGTCAAATCACCTTCCCATGTTTACAGTCCCCAGCTAAGAGATTTAGAAATCTTATATACCTCTGATACCACAAGGAATTAGTTTTCCAGTGGGGCATGATGTGTTATTCCACAAACTATGCTGGACCATCGAAGTGTGCATGAAATTGAAAATGAGCAAGAACTTACTAATCAAAAGTAGCAATAAACCTTACTGTCCAGCAGGACAATGCATGAAGCAGCACTCAGAAACCCTCTGGCTTAAATCTAACAACCCTATAATCAGTTTTGCACAGCTACCTTATAAGCCGGTTTTCTTCCTCATGTCAGCACTTTGTAACACTTTTAATAATCTTTATCAAGCATTTAGTTTTGTTGACAGCATTCAACACCAAAGAAAGTTTTACCTACTTCAAAAGCTTTGGTTCTGCACATCTTGCCTATACATTCTTCCTTTCAAGAAAAATCTACAAGATTTTAATAACACAGAATATACACAGAAAAGTTTTATGGCATGAACTTCAGAGCTATCCACTGAAAATAATTAATTTTCTAAAGCAAGTACTGGAGTTTTTATTACTGTAGCATCAATTTTCAAGGGTTGTTGTCCAGCAGTAGAAATGCACAACTAATGAACGTTTTTTGATAAAGTATCATCTAATTACTCACTTTAAAATACAGCACACAATAATATTAGAAACAGTAACAGAATACAGAAAGAGAAAAGGAGTAAGATCTTGGAAAAATGGTACAGAACACTTCTGCATTTTTTTTTTATGTTTTGTCATTGTTTGCTTTTTAAGGAAATTGTTCTGCCAGGAGATCTCATCATTACAGCTATCAAGAGATCCATACAATCACAAGAACAAGTGAATTTAGCTTCAGTATGAGGACAGTGGGATTAACACATTAATTCACACCTGACTGGCAATGCAAAAGTAAAACAGGGGTAAGAATAAAACAAAACCAGCTCCCAGATCTCGCGAAAGCCCTGTGGACAGCCAGTATGGCACGGCAGCAGGGATAGAGAGGAGAATCTTTCTTTTCCCATTTTCTTACAGGATCTTTCCCATAACCAACATTCTCCTTTTCTGTCAAATCATGTAATCATCAGGGGCACTGCAAACTTACTTTGCTCAGTCACTTAGACTATTGCTACCTCTAGCTTGTCTGAAAGTTTGTAGAGTGCACAGAACACAACACCCAGGATAAAGGGAAACTCTCAGCCAAGCAAGAAAATGTCTTCAAACATTTCAGGTAGACATGTTTCAAGCTTGAAGATTTATTCTGAAAACTTGGCACTTGGTAGCAAGCACAGTGTACGCTGCCTGCCCTCTGYGCAAATCTCTCTCCTTATACCACTTCCTCATGTCCCAAGTCAAACAAATAATACTTGCACTGCATTATGCAACACACACTAGCTCTCTGCATTGTCTTAAAGGTCTTAAACAGCACCAGTAATATTCAGTGCATTCAAGCTGAAATGAAACAAATCTGTTCATTCTGCCTGTACTTCCCCAAGGCAAAGGGACTAATATATAGCAGAGCCAGCAGAGATTTTGAGAGACAGATTCTGTTAAGGAAACTGTCTGAAGTGGATACATAGAGTTGTCTTCAGTTCAGGATCTTTCTTTGTAGAACTAGTATAAAAGAAATAATCATAAGCAAGGTTAAAACAGTGTTTGAAACACTCTCTTGTCTTATACATCATCACTTACCAAACCCTAGAAGGGAACCATGTAAAATTTGGGAACAAATCCAGGCACAAGCTTTTCACGTTACTGTACAGATGACTTCTATGAATATTAATGTTCATTAATAGTTATTAAACAAAAACACAGAAAGAGTCCTGGGAGCAATGTCTAAAACATATTTCACCCTAAGCACCAGCTTGTAGTCACACTTCCTCTCATTCTGTTTTCTCCAAAGGAGCTACGCTTCCTCAGAAGAGTGAGAGAGTTATACCCCTTCCTTCTCTCCTCCATTTCACATGACAAAAGCTAGTTAAGGACTCTCCAAGGACATGGAAAATACAGTTTTGAAATCTCCTCAGGGCTAGAGGGCATCTTCTTCCTGAGAAAAATGCTTCAATCTCTTGGCTGAAAAGTTAGGCACAAGTAATTCATACACGCAAGCTTTTCCTGTTCAGAAGACGGAATTAAATTTACATAGTCCAGGTTTTGAAGCCCCAGTGCTCAAGGAAGCCCTAGCTTTGCTAACCTAATCCTTAGCACTCCTCCATTAATTATTTCAATGTAAAAAAATACTGACTGTGCTGGCACAAAGGGAACCTTTGATCAACTGCTGCTCTCATGATGATGAAAAAGTCATCCATTCCTAACTAGTTTAGTTAGCACTGAAAGAAAAAAGTCCCTTTAAGCTCTCAGCTAACAGCAAGTTTCCAAGAGACACCCCCCCCCCCCCTTAAAGCTTCAGCCCAGGACCTGACAGGAGGAAAAGCAGACTGTAAAGTTTGAGTTGTTACAATTAAAGGATCTGAATTCCCTGCTGCATAGAATGGGAAGTGAATTTAAGAGAAAGCATTCCTCAAAGAAGCCAAGAGACACATCTACAACTCCTAGAAAATTATAAAGATCATCTCCTTACTACAGGCTTCTTAATCTTCTGAAAAGCAATGGACAGAGCTGCAGCAACAGGCTAAAACCAGGAAGGGTGAGGGGAAGGGCAACTTTCACCAGGTGAAAGAACTGAAGAGGAATCAAGACTCTCTATTGTGCAGGGTAGTGTGAACAAGCCAGGCAGCTCACAGGTGAATTGAATGAATAAAGGTGTGCTCTAATTAAGCCCATCCTTCCCATTTTTTTCTTTCTTTACAGTCAGAATAAAAAATTTGCTTGCTATGAAAAGTATGTAAGGAATGTATGCAGTAGTTTTGTTAAATTTGATAGCAAGCAGTTTACTAGCTTTGTACACATGCTGACATCCTTTAAAGCTGGTTATCTGCAGATTTGCTGGCTCACAGAATTTGCACTTACAAAAACAGCTATTGCTTCTATCTTGTAATGGGATCTGTACAGTGGTCTCTCTCTCCTGGAAAACGTCTTGTTAGAAGTTAATTTCTGTGTGCACAGATCTTTTTGTCTGAATAGGCGTCATGTTCATAAGTTGTGCAAGGGAAAAAGTATCTCTGTAAATAAAGTTGAAAGCTCATCTGGAAAATTCAGAAGACCCTGTAAACTGTCCAAGCCAATTATCACTTGTTTACTTCTTCACAAAACAGCACAGGATGTAAAACTCAGCATAAGCAGAGAAGGAGCAAGCCATCAGAAGATCTGCAGTTTCCCAATGATATCAATGGGTTCTGATTCTGTTCTATATTGTTTAACAAGAACATTTACTTCATAGCTGTTAAACTCAGTATAGCAACATGGATTCTAGAAATCCTCATGGTTAACAGTGCATCTGCTTTAATACAAATATACATAATATTTCTGGCCCAAAAAGACTGAATGAAAGGTCTAACCTTGTGTTCAACTTGAAGTGAAAAAAAAATTACAGAAATGCTACAGTATGAAAGGTAACATTGAAAACTGTGCATGTTTTCTGCTTTGTGTCCCCCCCCCCCCCCGGCGCAATCAACTTATAACCAGTAGTTCTGTTTATGGCTTCTGAGGAAAAAGAACATAGACCATACATGGGAGAAATTACAGCTAAGATTACACAGGATTACTGAGAGAAAAATGCAGAGCACTAACTAGCAAGGGGAAAAGGGGATAGAGGCATAACCTTACAGGGGTTAAGAAATAAGAACAACACATCCAAGACTCGTAATGTGGAGTGAGTGGGAAACTTCTGCGGCTACATCTAAAAAAAATCTAGCGAGGAGAAGAACAGAGATAACTGGAGCTGAAAAGAAAAGGCACATCAAAATTGAACTAGTTGCTGCCACTAGAGCTAGCATCCCATAAGACTGGGAGATGTATCTCTTTTCCTTTTGCATAAATGCCATCCTCATTCATGTATTAATTTACCTTTCGCTATACTAAAGTCATATCCTATTTAAAAGCTCTGAATCAGACTTCCTTAATCATCTTGACATCTAGACAGTTCCAAGAGTAGACAAAGAAACAGATGAGTCTAAGAAAACAAAGTGAATGCTCCAAAATATTCCCAATCTGAGGACACCAGCACAGGTCAAACTTTCCAAAAATCTATCAGCCAAATGAAATGATTTCAGTCTCTTTACAGAGAAAGCTGAGCTACACGAAAGGAGAAGAAATAGGAGTCAGCTRTTTTTTAAATATTGCTGGCTTTAACAGTTTACAGTTTCAAGCTGTGATTTTCAACCATCAGATTCACCGAATATTGCACTTTTAGAAAGAAGAACTTGTGAGTTTCACATAAGAAATTAAAAGGAGATAAAGCTCTGAAAAAAAAAATTTAAGCAAAAAGAAGAAAAAGAATTTATCATCAGAGCCTGTTACATACATATGAGTATAAGGTTAAATCTTGTCCAAAATTGACATAAATTTCTCTCTTCAAAGATCTGAAAAACAAATCAGTTCTAAATTGTTATTGCAAGTATCCATTAACATTATTAGAGATACAACTGCCAAACATGTCATATCCTTCATAAAATTCATAGATGCCAATTGTAGCACACCAGATGAAATTATGCTAGATTAGCAATCACAGCTGACTGATATGTACTTAAACATTTTTCAAGAGAGTACAATTCTATGCACACCTCAGCAATTGCAGGGTATCCACTATCTAATGGTCTTGTGGGAAACAGTGTCCATAATGCTTAATGATGCTTAGAAAAGCTAAARAGATCTCTCAGGCATTAGTAAATTACAAGGCAGCACCTTGGAAACTGGGACTGTCACTTGATGAAGTATTGCTTAATAAAAATCCTTGAAGAAGACTACATGATGTAAGCACAGATGTTAAAAACAGGGATATTGTTAATTCATATAAACATCACAGAGAGAAAACAGAAATTTACAAAAACAAATAATCAGGAGTTAGAAGTTATGTAGCTACCAGGCATCATTTGCATTCATCACTTTTAGGGTAGCTCAGCTCACTTCTGTGAAGTTATTGCTGGGAAAAAAAAGGACAAAAACAACAGAAACAGTATCTACTCTCCTCTTTCCCATAGAAACAGAAGGAAAAAAGAGATGCTTTTCTGAGATCCAACACTAGAACAGGGACTGAACAGAGCAATGAACCGAACTGAGCAAAAATGATGCAAACTAAGACCCAGGCAATACTTCAGAGATCTGCAAGACAAGAACCAAATCCCATGGATGTCCTGATGTTCCATTCTGGACTGGAAGGGGAAAGGGTATATGGGAAATGAGCCCTGTAAAAGACTGGAATGCTCTCATTTAAACTGCTTTCTGTTGCAGTCAGTTGGTGGAAGCAAACTCCACATGGGGGACACAAAACTCTTTCTCTCATGGACAAGTCACTCCTTTAATTACATTTTATTTTCATTACTAGAGATTACAGGCAACATTATAGTCCATCTAGTGAGAGAACTACTCTTGGCACCAGAATGTCTTTATATGACCCTGAGAATCTGTCTACAAAATGCCTTCTTAAGGGTGGATGATGAAGAGAGAAATACATGACATTAAGAAGTTAGTTTTAGCATCCCATTTCAGACACTACTTAGCAACCACAGCAGCTAAGAGTTGGACTTAATGCCCAAATATTCAGTACCAGACACCATGGTTTAGCTGTCTAAACAGAGGGAGAACTAGGTTTCTAAAGGCAACGTCCACAGTAGCCAGCCATCATGTGCTTCAGACAGCTCTCTGGAACGTGGTAGTTTATGAAGGAAGAAGTGTATCTGAAGTCTTGTCTCCCTCTGGGACTTTTCTTCTGTGTTTCTGAAAGGTACCTCCTTCTATTTAGAGTCTACACACAGAACCTTTTCCTGAAGTCAGCCATCAACAACAATCTTCCCAGAATAAATGGACAGAACTTATTTAGCAAACTGCAAGAAGAGGAGTGCTCTGGAAAGTCAAGGGAGTTAGGCAGAAAAAACTAAATTTCTGCATCCCAGTAGGCCTGGCTCTTAGGCAGTGAACTGCCTGCACTAGGACACTTGGGGAGCTGTTCTGAGGTGAAACCCTAGAAACCTGCCAGGGCCCTGAGGGCACCCATAGGCCTTAATGGCCCTGAGCAGCCTCACCCCAGACCCCTCCCACATACCCTGCCCAGTGATCCAGGCACTCCATTCAAGCTCAGGTCTGGGCAGCCAGACCCTGCCTGAGCTGTTGCACATGTTGCTACACTGTGTTCTGTCCCCTGCTGTCCCAGCTTCCTGACTAGTTTTCCTGGATGGAGCCTGGAGCTATGTTGTAGGCACCTTATCTCCAGCCTCATCTCTTGGATGGGCCCTGGACCTGCACCCCAGCCTTGTCTCCAGTCTGGTCTCTAAGCACTATCTCCTGCTGTTGCCCCCTGGGCTCCCTGGATGGACCCCAGCCCTGACCATCACCTTGCCTTGTCTGGGCTGCCAGCAGAACAGGTCACTGTCACCCACCCACCCTTCCAGGGTGCTGTGCCCATTGGGGAGGGCATGGCACTGACCTGCCTGTGCTGGGGTTGCCTCAGCTCCCAGCTCCCAGCCCATCCTCCCTCACGGAGCAGCCCTGCTCCTGCTGCTCCCAGACACAACGACAGGATGTTTGTGAAGAATTTTTCAATTCTCATTTTGGATATAATCATATACTTAAAGCCTTATACTTAAGCTCTGCCTAAGCCACTATGCTTTTATGAGATATAGCCCAATATCCATATGGGGGTCCTGATAGGCCAATGCAGCCAGCAAATGTATACTGAGGATGCTCAGCTGGCATAAATTTTCTTAGACAGTATTAACAGTTCATAAAACCCAAGTATATGACACTGACCATATGACCCCATGGTTAGTTACAGTTCCCCTGTGCTAGAATGAAGTTGTGCTTTTCTCACTTACATGTATTTTTATGCTGAACAGACACTAAAGAACATAGACTTTATAGACTAGTCCTATCAGAACTCTAAAAACTGGGGTACTTTTTCTACATCTGTTATTTTCATCTGATCCCCACCTGTACTTCATAGGTAAACTGGAAAATGTATTTTAACATGCTGACATGTGTTAGGATCTCTTTTAAGCACATCTGAAGAGTCAGATGAAATGTACGCTCTGTGTATGACCTTACTGAGATGCCACTTGTTCCCTAATATTATGCATTTTTCATAAGCAGAAGCATTTTTAAATGACCACTAGCAATCAGAACAATTTCTTCTCTTTTTGAGAAAAGATTGCCTAAAAATATTAAGTAAAAAATTAGAATTTTAAATCAAATTAGAAATAATTTTATATCAAAGCCCCAAAGAACAATTAGCATGCTCTTAAAGAAGAATGGGCAGATGTGTTTCTTAAACAGCTGACACACATTTCCTCAGAGGTATTTCAGCCGCACAAGGCCAGTAATTAGATGCCACTTTAAAAAAGCATTATGTTAAACACAAACTAATGAATGCATCTTTACATCAAGGAGATTAACTTTAATATACTTCATTTTATGCACAATGAGTATCTGGAGGTTCACAATTTCCTCTGATGCATAAAACTGTGAAAGTATTGTGCCTCCAAATCTGATTTCATAAAGAAAAAAGCAGCTGCCACTACATAGGATCTTGGCAAATCTCATATACAGGGGAAATTTCTCCTAGTTATGTATTATCTACATTGCTGTCTATGTGTGTGCAAGTGCACACAGAAAAACTTAGTTTTATTCATTAAAAAGTGAGAACGTTTACTCCACAAGAGTCAGGAACTGTCAGATTATACTGTTATCCATCCAAAAATTAAACTCAACTTTAAATGGTAGAGCATGCAAGTGTTTCAAGTGACCTCAAATTTTCTGGAGCTTTAAACTATAAAATAACAATGGCATTTAGAAAGGAACTAGTTAATTTGTTCTGCAATTCTACAGATTTGTTAAAATGAGTTGAAAGTCTATCTGGAATTGGCTAGAAAAAGTAGAAAATTTTAAATTGCTTTCATTCTGAGATGGACAGAAAAGCCTATGTGGAAGGAAAACAAATGATACAACAAGATGAAAACCTGTTATGTGTTCATTTAAGAACATTGAGGTATCTTTCATAATAGTAAAATACTATATTCTGTAAAAATATAACAATTTTATCTTTTTGGTCTTCCCAAAATAATTTGATTCATGTTTTTATGATAGAAAAGCATTCAGTTTTACCATGAAGATAAATCCCCAAAATACAGATTCATACATGGTTAAGGAACAGATTGCTTTTATTATTAGATCTAACTGGTAATAAATGATGATGTGCCAAATATTTACATTAAAGCTCTATTTAGAGTATTAACAACAAAGTCCCTTAGCACACTTTGACTTAGTTAAAAAAATCTTCCTAGCAAAAAAAATAAAAGAAAAAGTTACAAGAAGCTCTAGATATAGCAAGTTCAAAAAAATATTCTGCCTGTAGTCTGCTACAAATCATAAGCTGTCAGGGCAAGCTAAATAATCAAATCTCTGGTTTTTATACACTGTCTTCTTGATACTATATTAAGTAAATTTAAATTCTAAGTTGAATTACCATTTCTAGAAGTCCAATTGCCTCATCTAATTTAACCAGAAAACAAATATACATTACAAGGTCAGTTCAATTGTACATATAGGAAGGTGTAAGACTGCTGTCACTTCTTTCTAAACCTCCAGTACACAGCTGAGGAGTAAGTGCAGTTCTGCTTCCTTCCCTTGTATGGGCAACCTTAGCAGCAGCTCTTACACACCAGGGAGATTCCCAAGTTAGAAAGGGAAAGTTCTTACTTTCCACTCTTACCTCTTCCCTTACCACTGCATAATTACACAAAGCAGGAAAAAGAAGAACACAAAAACTGTTTTGCCTGCCAAAAAGGCAGAGTAATATGAACGTTGCCTGTAAGTTGTCTCTGAACCTAGACTCAAGAGGTCAAAGGGGCCCTGTGAGAAAACTGGCCAGAAGTTATTCCAAATGATGAAACAGCTTCAGAAATCTCAGAAACGCTATAGACAACTCWGTGATACACATGTGGACAAGCACAGGGAGCACAGGCAAAAGCCCTGTGACAGTGCCTAACAACAAACTGCTATACCACAAGGCTCCCACAAAAACACAGTAACTGCTYGCAATAACACACTCAGTGTTCAAACCATGTCATTATCTTCAAAGTGGAGTGGATTTGCTGCTCCTTTGCAATAGGGAGTTTCACCGTAAAAAAGAATTAATATTTGTATATTCCTGCTACAGGGCTGATGCCAACAGGCATAAAATTATATTATTGAGGAATACGCTTGAATTAAAATACACCAAAAAAAAGTAAAGCATCTTCATCCACTACAAGAGTGCAGCTACTTCAGGCAAAACAGGGGAAAAAAATACTATACTAAAAAAATATTTATTAAGCCACTGACTCKTTAATCTTGCTCCTGTTCAAACTGTCCATATAAAACACAGCAAATTATTCTTCCACATTCCTTTATATGGTATTTGCTACTCAATTTCTCTCATAATCATTTTTCCATATCATTTTGATCAGAATTTTGATGAGGAAAATAAAACATATGCAAAGGCAGAAGTAATAGAGTAAGGAGTAGTAGGAGGAGTAATAAAAAGAAAAATTGGAGTTAGAGGTCCCAAACATGATCGGGGTCCAGTTGTGCACCTGTATTTTATAAACATAAAATAAGGGGTGGCCTTGAAATCTTATCATGCACAAAGACAACTAGATAACAGGTGACAGAAAATAAGTATAACCATACAGATGGAAAACAGACACAAAGTCACACCAGAAATTTGCATCAGAGTTCAAATATGACCCCAAATCCCCAGTGTCTGTCCCAGTGGTCCATAAACAGAGTAAAACGGAATATCAAATAACTGCCAGAAGAAATGCCTTTTTTGTTCTGTAGGAAGAAATCTCTTTTGAGTATTTGAGTTTTGTTGAAATATGTTTGTATTATCATGCAGCTCACAGATGAGTATGTTCTATGAAGAAAACATTTCTATAAAACAGGATATTTTTGCCACAAGGGGTATGAAATTCTCTTCCCAATTACAGCTAGTGCAAATATTAAGTAGTATAAACCATACTGACTCTTCAGCAATATGAAAATGCTGAGATGGAATACAGAAAACACAAAGCCATGTCTTAAAACATATATATCTTGTTAGATATTGATTATATCACCTTTGTATACAATAACTCATTTTCTCAGGGTTTGTTTTAATATTCCTAGAATAACATCAGATAATCAAAATATTTTCCAAAAATGTTTCATCTTTTTCCTTAACTATATCATTCCTTTGAAGCTATATCCACACTTCTCAAAAGCCCATCAGGTTAAATATTACAGATGACAGAGAAAGAAAGACTGTTTTAATCCTTTTATTTTATTTTTTTAAGAACTCTGTAGTTTTCTAAATCTTTCCATTCTAGGTAGCCTCATCATTTGTTGCAGTAATTGGGATGACTCCTATGGAATGAAAAATATTTTTTCCTCAAAAATCTTGAAATACTCCCCGAAAATAGGGCAAGAAATTAGGAGGGCAAGAAACAATTTACATTGTGGTATGCAGGTTATGCTAATAAGAATGACATCAACAGCGAAACATTTCCATGGTTTGATTACTTTTGTATAATGCAGCATCACAAGTTACAGGAACCTTTCTACTACACCCTCACAGATACACTGATTAGATAATTAACTATGTGTGTAACAGCCTCCAGTGCAGATATGGACTAAGTAACCGATTAGCAAAGAACAGCTTGATAGCAGCTACAGCATCCTGTAGCCAAGGAAATAGAATATGCAATCTTCTCCTGTGCTGATGACAGAGCAGAGTACACAATCTCTTCAAGCTAGCACCAAAATTATTTTAACTTTCTACCATTTAAAACAGACCAGAGAAGTTGGGGGTGGGGGGGCAGAGGGAAAACTTTCAATGCATGCATTGCATGCATGCCGATACCTAGTCATCTCTTTGGTATTTCTACAGGTATTTTGCAGTTAGTGTGGTCTTTCCTACGACATTAAAATCAGAAAGGTAGTCCCCTCTGGTAGCAAGAGATTGTAGAGCAATGTGGTATTTATAGAAGAAACTGCAGAAGAGCAAAGAGAGAGCTACTTACTTAGATTCACCACAGGGACTTGTGAGGACTTTTGCCCTCCCTACCCTGTGGCAATTCTCATTAGCTCCTTCCTGCTATCTACTGCTCCAGTGCCTCCAGTTCTTTCAAAAGCAGGGAGACTCTTCCTGCAGGGCAGCTAGAAGTGCTGGGGTGTCACCTTCCCAGTCACTGCACTGTTAGCAACCACACCTTGCCGTGTGGTCCAGTATGCAGGCATGGCCCAACAGGAGGGAGAGAGCACTTCACTTCCCCATGACCATCCCAGCTGCCTCTCTCCCAGTGATGGAATTTATTT
Source organism: Apteryx rowi (assembly GCF_003343035.1). Classification (NCBI taxonomy): domain Eukaryota; kingdom Metazoa; phylum Chordata; class Aves; order Apterygiformes; family Apterygidae; genus Apteryx; species Apteryx rowi. The sequence continues at coordinate 38,034 of NW_020450730.1, forward strand.
CCTTCAGGAAATGTGTGCTGTTTCTTATTGCAAATTTTTCTGAAGTTTTTATTTCACCTTTCGGTTAACAGCAATGTGTCACCATAAGTTTTCTACACATATCTCCACAAACATACCTAAGAAACCAAGGCTCTAAGGAAAGTAACTCAGGGTGAACTGAAGATCCTTCCACTGAATTAAAATTCCCTTGCTAGAAATAAGCAAATTTTTTGCCAGAAAAAAATTAGCTGCAAGTCAGAATGCTGTGTGTGAGACATGCAGGCAGAATACATCCTAATTAGTAATGAGCATGCTACATTTTGAAAATTGCAGAGCTCTTACAGTAATCCTAATAAGGAGAAATAGCATTCTTTGTTTTGCACTTTACAGAATGTGACTATAAATTATCATTTCATTAGGAAGATTGTTCTGCATAGCATCACATCCTCTCAAAGCTAATTCTCAGTCTGTATCTCCCACTACAAGTGCTATATGAGGTATTAAAAAGACCCTGAGTTTTAAAATTATATTTTCAATGGCTAAGAATCAATGTGAAAATTAGAAAGTCTCTTTGCTTAACCAATCCACATTCTTTTGCCAGAAGCTTGCAAGCCAACCAGTCCAAAACTGGATTTTGTTTAAATTGGATCTATAAAATTGGATTTTAAGGAAATCAAAAAAGACAAACCTTTATTGGTTTAAGCTGGATCATTTCCCTTTCAGATGCATAAACCTGAAATATTTTTTCTTAAAAGAGGAAATATTAGCTGTTTGGTTACTGTATCAAGTTTTCACTTAAAGTTTAGACTAATTGGATAATGTTACACATTTAACTGTTACTGCTTTTTAAGTGGACAGTAGTACAAATTAAACAGTATTTCAAGATTCATATGACAGACAAACATATAGTTCATAGTACTTACTGTGTTCTAAATCAAGAAGATTAAAATAGCCCAACATAAACTGTAATTCATGAACCTAGAAAGTGCTTTATTAAAATCAGCAGAAAGACACAAAGAAGAAGGCTTAAAAGAAAAAAAAAAAAGAAGAAAGAGTCCTCAGTCAGATTATAGCATTTTAGGCAGATCCAAGAGGTCAATGAAAGAAATTACAGGAAATGCCAGAGTGATGAATATCATAAAGTAAAATTAATAAAGACAAAGTGATAATTGGCAAACAGCAGAAAATAAGCCTAGAGAACGTGCTGGTGCCTAGGCATTTCTTACTTATTATACATTCAGTGATTTCATCTAAATGGTCCTGACATGGCAGGATTCATAGACTTTTTTTATGCAGTTCTCTTACCATAAGTGCAAGATAGTGCTTTTATCACTGTTCCCTGGATGTACATGGTATATACACACAAACTGGTCATGAATTGATTCTGGGTTAAAATACAGCATGTGCTCTTGACTCACTGTATTGCCTTAGCTGAGTCACTTCAAAGATTTCAGTTATCAGGTGTGTAAAATGGAGTTAAATCAGACTCATTTTTGTCCTTCACAGGCTTGTCATCAACACAAATCTGAAACTGAAATTCATAATACTATACTAAATTGCTTATTATTATTATTCCATTTTTCATAAATAAGCATTCCCTTTATAAAGAAGGGCTGTAGTTTGCCTGAAGCTATACTGAGTCTTCCTACAAATCCTCTATTTATAAAGACTCTACTATTTCCATGCGAGGTACCATCTCTCATAACACTCTCTACTGAATCATCTTTTCAGCATATGGTAAGTAGACACAGATGTAAAATACTGCATCTGCAATTAGTGTTCTAAATTATTTTGTGGTGAACATTTAAGTGTTCTAACGAAGCAGCTATACAAAATGTGCGCTTAGAACTGGTACTGCTTGGCTATTCAATGCACTCTGAAAAGATGGAGGATGGTTCCAGGGGTAGGCATCATACCTGAYTCAGGAGGAAAACCTCTGCCTAGTTCATCACCCGTGTCGAAATCAGCACTATGTGCTCAATACCAAATCTTTTCACCAACAAAATCCACATGCAAAGATTTAAAAAGCAGATGATCCAACTCTCTCTCTCTCCCAGCTAGCCTTTTATTCTTTTCTCTCCAAAGTTAAGCTTCACAAAAATTTCAGAGATTTCAAAAATTCTCCCATTATATATTTGAACACACTCAAGCAAGACCTTCTCATAGATTTCCACATGTCCAAGGTATTCAGTACCTTTTTTTCTAGCTGGTATCTACTTCTCTCTATATAAAGCCTAAAGGGTCTGATATGACCTCTCATGTCAAAAATAATGTTACTCACCCAAAATAGCTAATAACTGATGATTGGACTATTTTCCAGAAGGCTACCCTCAAGTCCCTTCATTGAATCACAGAGAATTTATTTCTTCTTTCAAGAAGATGGACATTTTAAAATTTGATTATTTTGGATTGTGTCTTTTTTTTCTTTAGCCTGTTTTTGAGAGAGAATCTTTTCTCATTTTAAGATTTTTTTTTTCAAAATTGATTACTACTTAAAAAATGTAGGTGACAATGGGTAAATATTTTTGAAAGTTAAACACTGTCAGAAGATACACAATTAGTTCTAATGAATATCAGTTTTCTCAAATGTCTCCAGGGTCACTGAGCTACAGAATTACTCTGCTGCTACTCCTAGCAGAATGTCCATAAATGTGCTAGAGAATGGCCTAAATTATCTTCAGAGACAGTATAAAATTATGAGAAGTGGTTATACAGAGTGTATTACAGATATTGAGTCGCATTTACAATTCTGTCTGACAACTATATTCAAAGACAGCCCCTGCTTTTTTCAGAAGCTTAGGCATAGAAATGGTTACATTACCATAAAATATGATGGTGGTGTTTGGTAGACTTCTTTAATGAGACCGGAAAAACTACTCTTCATTATATATTCATGTTATGACATTGTCCCAGAAAGAAATCTGAAACCAACACTGTGTATATGGGAAACAATCCTAGCATCCGTTGCTAATGTTATCCTATTATACCAGGTTTAGTATTTATACAATAAACACAGAAAGAATAGCTATGAATCTCATAAAATGGCTATGTACCTAATGTTTCTCATAATATATGTAGTTTTGCTAATACATATTTAAAAAACTGTTACAGCAGAAATCACGCTGAAGGAAAAAGCATATTAATTAAGCTGTGAAATAGAAATGTTAATCAAGAGACCGTAATAAGGAGGAAGGAAAGAAACGCCCTAGTCCCCACATTGCCATGGGAGGTCCCAGTGCCCAGTCACAGAAAAGAAAGGACAGGTTAACAACAGATGAGAGAGGAAGAAAGCACTTTCACAGTTCTGGCCATGTTGTGCAATAACAGCATCTGTAGGTGCTAATTAATTAGCTTTATAAACTACCTGAGGTGATAGAACAGCCAAAATTCATAGTTTCAGCATGCGCATCCTGCTTTTTGTTATTCTATCTCTTTGTATAACATTCTATTTCATTATTGACATTTAAATATATATATWTTTTTTTCTTCTTTACTCTTATCTCAGCTCATGATTTTGAGTGATCTGACAATCAGCAAAGCATGGTATCTTTACAGAATTCATCACTCTAGTATTATTCCCCCAGACAGTAGCAGGCTCCAAACAGCTCCACAGGCTGACTTAAGAACTGGCAACACGGGAGTCTTTGAGGGCAGTGCTAGCCCAGAGGGCAGGGGAGGTCAGGTTGTTGGACAGAGTCCAGTGGGAATACAGTGGTCAGAGGAGAAGCTGCAGAAGACAGAGAAGCCCGTTCCTGACATAGAACATCACTCTTTTTCTGTAGAACTTATAAAAACTTTAGTGCTTGTAGCTCAATCAGAATAAATCCATTACGTTTAAGTCTAGCAAGAACTCTATTTAATGAACAAATATAGTTTGTAAGGAGTTACAGGAGATGACCCTCAGCTGTTTATAAATTATCCTCTCTCAGCATTTAAAAGATCAAAAGAACAGCTGAGCATTTCCTCCCTTTTCTCTCATCCTTATTAGCATGCAGGCTGCAGAGGAACTCTCCTGCTTTGTTCTCTCCCTGACATTCCAGGCTCAGTTTACCTGCCTTTAACAGTTGATTTCTGTTTACAGGTGGCAAATACCAATCTATGCAAAAGTTTGATTCAAAAGTCTAGGAGTGTTCTGCTATTTACAATTTTGCAAAATGTATAATGCCTACAAAGAAATTTGTATCTCARTGAATTACTTGACTTTTAAGTCTTCTGTTTAGTGATACTTTCCCCATTTCCTGAATAATAGCTGCCTGGATTTATGGTAGTGATGCCTAATCCAAAACAAAGGAGATGCACAAAAATCCTGATGTGTATCTAAAACGTAAGCAGATTCCTCTCTCTATATCAATTGCTTGCTTCAAAATGCTGACAAATTGGTTGGATGACCTTTCCAATACAACCAAACAATGGAGCCGAGTATGGGTATTACACCCTCAATGCTCTAAATCCCTTTCTGGCAAAGGAAGTTCTTTTTTGTGTCTTATAAAGTAGACGCTTGCTAAGACTCTAAGGACCATGGTCCCAGTGTTTGCAGCATTTTTCTACTTTCAGAATCATATACTGCAGATAAACATAATTCACAAAATACAAATAGTGACTGATCAGATACAGAGCAAGTTAAAGTAGAAAACGAAAATGAAAGTTGTAGAAAATGAAAAATAAAAGTCCAGTACAAATCTAAAAATATGGGATTGAGCAACCAATGTGACAGAGGAGAGACTGTGAAAAAAGTATTTTCTACACTCTAGTGACTGAAATGCATGTGAACATGAGAATAACTCTTCAAATTACTAGAAGCCACAAACAACTTCTGCTCAAACAGAAAGAAATAAAAGTCTTGGGAAAAGAGAGAGACTTCAGAGACATCTACTGCCTGTGTTGCTATCTGCTACCATGCTACTAACAGACAAATCTTACAAAGTTTAATACTCAAGGCTGAGTCTGACTCCCCCAGCTATCTCTGACAGGTAACAAAGGGGATTTATCTTTTGCACCTTGGTCACACGTGTATCATGTACACAATGCAGAGGCATACTTCACTTTGAAACACTTCTCACTGATCCCTTTAGGGTCTGCAAATACATTCATAAGCTGTCTGTATGCTTGTGAACATCCCTCATGTATAAGGGAATCATATGTTGTGTGCTACTCCCATTCCAAGAGCCTTCAAAATGGAGCACTTACTTTGGAGCAACTACATCATTAACAATTTTCCTAAACACAGTGTAAGCCACCAAATAGATTAACCTTTTAGGTAAAGAAAGATAAAAGTCTTAATTACAGTTCACACCACAACCCTTTCCAGAGGGCAGGTTTCATTTCCAGAAACTAAAACACACAAAACAAATCAACCCAAGTTATTGGATACTAACCCACTTCATTTCCAAGCAGGATGAAAAGAGACATATTCTTCCCACAAAGGAACTTTCTTTGGTTTGCCTGTCCTCTCATGGCTGCTCCCAGATCAGCCATGTGATCAAACAGATAGACAGTAATATCCACGTGCTGGAATGCATTTATACATTTCATACACAGGTATGAAAAAGTTAACCCCTTGGCAGTTCTTAACTCCAAAGTAAGAGGCATTGGAGCATTTCCTGGAAGTGTTTTATCATCTCAGCAGAAAGTGTCAAACAACTTGTTGCAGCCCTAGGCAATTAGAAAATCTCTAATGGCACACAGACACTTCTGTGGTTCTTGCATACACTTTATAAATTACATTTTGTCAGTACTGAAACATAACAATACACACACTTTAATGATGCTGGACTAAGAAGTCAAAACATCATCTTGAAATCCCTTCTTTCTTATAAACCTCAGAAATTATATTGTGTATTAATGGGATCACATAAATCTCATTTGAATAAATATACAGGAAAACACATATATCATGCTGGTTCCAAGCCCACAGCATACATGAAAGCTAAAAACATACCATCTGTATTTGGATTGAATTCACTTTTACGGATGTGAATAACTAGTCTCCTTAGGTGGGTAATCAAGGCATCTGATTATAAGATTTATATCACTGCAATCTGGCAAAATATGATTCATGTTTTACACTACAAAAATAATTTCATAATTTAAGACCAATTGCAAGTAGCTAAGTACTGTCAAAATACCACCACTATATTTCCTTCTTCACTAGGTAAAAAGACTACTATTGTTTCAACCTTTCTCAAACCGTTAAAAGCATGTTGAAGATTACAGAGATCAGTCAGGGGGAGCTATTCATATCATATAATTGTAGGCAGATAAGTGGCTAGTTTCCTTAAGCTCAATGTACAGTCAAAGAAGAAAAATATGTACTTCTAAAAGATGACTCAGAGCAGGAATTTAACATAGGTTCTCCAATTCATTCTCTTGTTTCATTGACTACAGAAGGCGCCTATGGAAGCTGGACTTCTAACTTAAGCTCTGAACTTTCAAACCTAGCAGCAGGTAAGATAAATAGCTCATTCTCCTACTTCCACAATGAAATAAGAAAGTAGTTTTTACCATAGAACCTCACATAGTTTTTGCCAATACTATACATTTCAAGGAATAATGGAGGCCAGAGCAGCAATAAAAGAATAATGTACTGGGTTCACTTCACCTCAGAATAAAATAGCCATTCCAGTGGTTCAGTACAATACATACACATAATTTGGAGGGATGAAATCACATAACTAAATCATCAAATCACAGAATAATTTACGGTGGGCAGGACCTTTGGTCATCAGCTGGTCCAACTTCCTCTCAGAGCAGTRCCAAGTTAGATCAGATTGCTCAGGGACATGTCAAGTCCAGTTTTGACTATCTCTAAAGACTGGAGATTTCATAGCCTGCCAGAGCTACATGTTCCTGTGTCTGATCATGCTCATGTCCTCATAATGAAAATGTTTTTCCTTATATCTAATCAGAATCACCCTCGTAGCAACTTGTGCTTATTGCTTCCTGTCCTGTCACCAAGCACCTTCAAAAAAGTCTGGCTCTTGTCTTCTCTGTCTTTATCTCCCATTTAGTTGCTGAAGACAGCAGTAAGCTTCCTCCCTTACCTCCCTTTTCTCCAAATGAACAAACCCAGTCCTCTCAGCCTCGCTTCACATATCACATTCTCCAGCCCCATAATCATTGTGGCAGCTCTCCACTGGACTTGCTCCAGTACATCCATGTCTTTCTTGTACTGGGGAGCCCCATAAGTGGATGCAGTAATTCAAATGTGGTCTCCTAAGTACCAAATAGAGGGGAATAATCACTTCCCTCAGCTTGCTGGTTAGAGTCTTGCTAGTACAGTCCAGGATGCTGTTGGTCATTTTCATCACAAGTGCACACTGCTGACTCATGTTCAACTTGTTATGCAGTAGGAGCCTTTCCTTTTCTGCAGACCTACTTTCTACTCAGTTCATCCTCAACCTGTACTAATACACAGACTTGTTCTGTCCCAGCAGCAGGATTCTTGCTTTCTCTCAGTTCTTCCTCAACAAAATTTGGCCCATTATATACTTATGATGTCAACTAATAATCAGCTCTCCAAATGATCTTCCCACTAGTCCACTCAGACAAAGAAGATTTTTCTTTTCTCCTGAACAGATGGTGAATATTTCACTAACTGTTCATTATAATCTGAAAGTAAACATTGGCTGGGGATCAAACAAGTTCTCAGTATAACCTCTGAGGCATCTGGCTGATTGAACCATTATAAAGACAATTAAATACTTAAAATGTTAAATTAGTAAAACATACTTAGTGTAAAAAAGAGTGTATTGAGCATGAACAAATACAGCCTGCTTCTTCACCAACAAAAGTAACTGTAGCCCACAGAAAGGTCAATAAATCTATGAAAACATTCTCCAGGTATTTTTCCCAATGTCAGTATCCAGGGCAGCTCTCAACTAAGAAAATTTGAAAATAAATTATTGTTCTGGTATACACTACAAAGATTTTTGTAAAGCTCTGTATGATCTCAAAGTCACTGACAGAGAAAGAAATATTGAAGCAGAGATTTACTTCTGACGCCGTATAAGCGCTCTTGAGACAAGGACTGGGAATTTACAAGAAACATTTATGATGCATTGTTATAAGAGTAAACCAGATAGATAGAAATGACAGAAGTGCTGCAAAGGATCCCAGCTTCCTGACAATGTCCCAAATTCTAGTACACAACTTAACTTTCCCTAGAAGAGACATTTGTGCTAAGATTTGTCCCATCACGTGATGTAAATCTCTTTGAGATCAGAAACAAAATTGTTTAGAGACTTTGTATAGGCTTGTTCAGAAACTGTCAGCTGCAGGGATACAGATTGTACAAAGTGTATGCGCATGATTACAAGGTTCAGCCCCTTCTTTTGCAGAAGGTACAGCACATTACAGTGGGCAGGCTTGAAAAGGACATGTTCCACCACAGAAAACTACCCATTTTTCCTTGTCCTCTTCCTTTTTGAAATTTGCATATGTGAGAAGTGACTTAAAGTTTCATTCAGTTTATTGATGCAGTTTTGGGGTTCTCAGCATAAGTTTATATAAATGKTTAAGATGCAATTGATTCTACTTTTTGGGGTTGGCATAATAAGAACATGTTCCTACTTTTTATTTATAAACTGAACCCTGATTAGGTTGTACACTTTAGCAAAACAACCAATGAAGTCAACATGCATCATTCTGATATTAGAACTTCAGTGTTTGTTCTGTTTTCATTCCTACATTGTGCATCTCTGTATTATTTATTTGCCCCACTAGAAAATATTCAAATACGGTAGTCATGAAGATTCTGCTTCATTTTCCTTCCCCTATTTTAAGAATCATAATATACTAAAATTACTCTGAAGTGTTATTACGTTGACTACTTCTTTCATATTTAGCTTTAGGAAATTAGCTAATAACTATGATCAATATTTTCATTAAAAGTATGTTGCTATACGCACCTTTATAGTAATATATCAAAACATCCTTAGCTTTTTTCTTTTAAAAAGCCTCAATTTACCTTTGTATTTACTGTGAAATTGGTAAAAATTGGCAGATTGGTAAATAACAAGAAGGACGTGTAACTTATACATAGCCATTTGGATTACTTGGTTAAGCAGAAAGCAATCAAATATGTAAAATCAGCAGAGCCAAGTAGCAGATCATATATTTAGGAATAAAAAGTATGAAGTATATCATCAGGATAGTAAAAAATATTATGGAACGTATTAACTCTAAAATGGATCTAGCAGTCAAAGATAACCAGTTGTACACATGCATGTAGAGTAACACACTGGTTAGAAAGGCATATTAAATCTGTAGGTAGAGACATTAAACCAGAATGCAGGAATGATATATGGTATTATACTGGCAAACAGCATGGGTAACACTGTTATTGGAATTTTCCATGTTCAGTTTATTTTAATAAAAGATTGTTAATAACTGGATAGAATTCAAGGAAGAGGTACCAAAGCAGGAGCTGGATTTATGTCAGGAGGGAGTCTCCTTTTATCACAGGCATATTTCAACATGCTATCTGAAGTAAGAATCCATTTGCTTTTACAAAGTACAGCCAGAGCAATGGAGAAACTGGCTCTTCATCAACTTATTATCTAAATCAGGATTGAAAAACATACTCTAATTCTTCCCCACATTATTGAGCTCAATGCAAAAATTACTGAATAAAATTCTGTAATTCTATTGCTATATTATACATGCCATTATTATCTACAGATATTATAGAATACAAGGACTTTGCATATTATAAATATACAGGTATTATAGAATACAAGGCTTGGCTTTCTGCAGGTTTTAAAAGTGTTGGGGATGGGTGAACACAGAAAAAACACTTATATCTACATCTGAGAGATGAGACTTTGAGCATTCCCTCTCCTGAAAGCTCTTAAAAGTGAATTAAGACCAAATCTTTTAAGTTTTTCCACTGAAAACAATCCCTACCTCACTGATTTGGATAGCCTTCATTCTAAAATAATAATAATAATAATAATAATAATAATAATAAAAATCAAGGCACACCATCCCCTATTTGCTGTGCAGCCACACACAAACAGTGAAGCACAGAGAACTTGACTTGAGAGATAACTTCAAAGTATAAAGATGTTTCCAAAACAGAAATGCTGGAGTCTCATCTAAGAAAGGTAATTACAGTACATGTTACATTATATTGATTAGAATAGGTTATACTTGGTAGACTAGATGAAGGTATAATTGCAGGTGTTAGGTACAGTATGGTCTGATGAACTAGGTACAGTATGGTCTGATGAACTAGGTACAGTACGGTCTGATGAAATAGGTAAATGATAAGCAAATCTTGGCAACAGTAACTGAAGAAATATAAATGGGAAACAATCACGTAGCCTAGCAATTCTGTTGATTATGTYACGTAACCRAACACTATAAATAWTAACCAAGTTAAACGGGGATTTGGGATTCTCAGCTTTGGACATGAGTCCCTGAGACCCCGGGCCCTGAATAAAGCACCGCATATAACTGCTTTCGTAGTTATGTGTTTCTTTATGGGCAACATACAGAGTCACGGTTAATGTTTTACAGGAGTAATTCCATCCTTAGCACTACTTTTGCTACCTTTTATCTTCGAAAGGATCCTTGTAAGGCTGAAATTTCTCATACTTAGTCTCAACTCAAAGGGTTATTTCAAAGTTTAAATTAAAATGTGAAGAAAATTGAGTAAGTAAATGAATTTCTGCACTATGAAAAATGTTCTCATTTTCAGTGTTGCTATAACTCAGAATAATTTGTTTTACTTCCCACACTGACATGAACTTGACTACTGAACAACATTTTTTCAGCATGAACTCTAACTTCAGTTTAGTTTGTCCTTAACAAACTGATAACCCTGTATGCTCTATAATACCTGGTCAGTAAATGTTAGTCTGGGATAGAAAAGCTGTCAATGCCACTTCCAGTTTCTGTTGGCTGAATTATTTACCTTAAAGTCAAGGTAAGTGGCACTTGTTGGGGGAGGAAAGAGGGCAAAGAGAAATGTAGGGCTAGTATAACTAACAAATCCAGGCTAAAGATAGGAAACGCTGAACGTGTCCCTACGGAGGCACTATATCTGGCAGTGGCTTTAATAAGATGGTCAGAAAAGACTACATAAAGGAGATGGTCTTCAGCAAAACTTAAGATAAATCCATTGTCCGAGTGGGAGACGGACCCGGAGTAACGATGAGTCTCAATGTGAGTATGATCGTTCTCCCTTTATTAGAGCTTACACAGAGTATATACAGACAAGCAATAAGCATGCACTAGCAATAGCTGTATGATTGGTTTACAGTCTCTGTTCACGCGCCTAAAGCGAATACACGATTGGTGCAAAGTTGCTGTTCACGTGGAGGGGCTTGTCGACCCCCTCCTTTACTTGTTTACCACTACTTGTCTTCCCCTTCTGTAATGGTCTAGGAATGCTCAAGGACAGTTCACATAGCCGCGGGATCCTCCCTCTATTGTGAAGACAGGATTGCTCACTTCTAAGAGATCATGCCCCTTTTCACTTAACCATTCTTCCACAATCCATGACAGCTCTACTGAGGGCAGATGATACACCTAATGGAGGCCATCCAGTAAGTTATATCATCCAAAATGTGCACACTTCTCATAACTCATTTTAAGAGGACCTTGCACAAAGAAAATGAATGTTGATGTGATGCTTCAAAAGGGAACCAGATTTTAAGAAAAATTCTGTTTTGCTAGCTTACAATTCAATCCTGTGACTTTTTATTCAGCTTTTCCTTTGAATTAAGCACATGCAAACGTATCTGTGAAATATTACTTCCATAATTGACTGAGTAATGGTAGTAATATTTTTATTTAACTATTATAAATTCATTTTTCTCAGACAGCTTAGATATCCATCCTTATTTCTCATGGAAGTACTTGCTAAGCCTGTTCCACAGAATTCAACAGTTTTAGTGAAGCTAGGTGAAAAGCTTCTGAGAATGGCTACAGCCTAATCACTGTACCTTTGATTTTGTTTTTAACAAAAGTTTTATTTTTATGACCTAGTTTTGTCCTTTAAGCATAGCCTTACACACTGCTTTCAGCCTGGGTTTAGAGCTTGAGTGGTATTTATTTGGTGTAGAAACTTTCTGTGGGCTTTTAGAGCACAGGAAATTGGTTTGTTTGTTTTTCAACTCATCATTTAGAGTGCCTCCCAAAACAGTGTATTTCATATGGAATACAATAATTCTGGAAAAAGCATAGGATCATTCTTAAAAGTCTGAATCATGACCTTTCTATAAAAGCAAGCACATGCATATACTTTTCCTTTGTGTGCCAAAAGTACTGCCATGACAGTAACAGAAAATTAGAGAACACCAGTTTCATACTTGTCCCAGATCAAATATTTCCAGATAACTTGAGAGAAGGTGGATACTTCACATCTACCCAACCACACGATGCTGAGCATAACTTCAAGATTAAGCATTTTATAAAATTTCCTAATCTGTTCATGTGCTTCTTTTTCCAAGACTGTTTGGCAGATTAATATAAAGGTTGACTCAGTGATTGATCCAGACCATCATTCTTCAAGGCAGTAACTATGAATTTTATATAGCTCAGGACATCTTTCAGAAAGATGTCCAAACAAAGAGATGAAGAATCAACCATATTTTGTACAAATTACTCTGATGGTTAATCATCCTTGCTAGAAAAAAAGGACGTTAACTTGAATTTGCATGGGTTTCACTACAAGTCATTACATAATGTTATGTTTCTACCTAATAAATAGCTCTCCACTGTCAGAAACCTGGTTCCTATGAAAGTACTTTCAGATGCTAATCAGACATTATGAAACATCTCTGTTAATCTGAAATAGATTAAGTTTCTTTAACCAGGCATGCACAGAGACATAGAAACACATGGTGTTTAACAAATTGAGATGAGTTCCCTGTAGTCAAGGAGCTTACAAATTAAATTGAACAGAAAATATTTTTAAAAGCAAACAAAAAACACAGCTTTCTTTAATGTGGGGCCACTTTTTAATTGACTTATTTATTTTTTTTAATAAAGATTGAACCGCAAGTGTAAATAGTAACCAGTGGAGATGTTTTTATTTAAAATCTATTCAAAGGTGCCTACTTGATTTCAGAGAAGGAAAAGCTATTTCAAGCATAGCAATGTCGTGAAAGGAGACTACAATCAATTTTACAAAAAGGGGCGGGGGAGGAGGGGAAGAGGGAGCATTAAGTATGGAATACTACATAAAGCACAGACCTTGCTATAGCAGGAAAAGGAAACAAGATTCCAAAAGCAATCACAAGCCAAATATATCTAGATCCATGAACCTGAGGACAAGTATTTTGAAATTTTCTGTGAAATATGGAATTATTTACTGTGCAGTGGAATAGCTTGCCTGGTGTAGGAGAAATACCCAAGTCTGACTTAAAGCAAGGACTCAGATATAGTCAGTAATTCATACTTCTTATCCCAACAAATGTTAATATTCATTGTAGTCAAGGGGATTATAAATTCATAATATTTACTTTGCATGAAGTACCATTTTTTAAAGTCTCTCATTTTATGGAGCAATGCAGAAACATTCTGACCTAATTACAGTAAAAGTGAGTATATTTGTACCTGATCTTTTTAGACATAGCAACCACAACTTCATCTCAATTGCAGACATTTTTTTATGATTTATTTCCCTGCTAGACGGCTACCAGAGAAATCCCCATCAGAATTACCTAACTCATTACTGGCTAAAAGAAATAATGGTTTTTTGGTTCTCTTTCCCACAAGGATCTTCAAGAATGATGGAGACTGTCACCAAAAAGCACAGCACAGTTCCAGCCTTTGGCAACAAACCTGGAAGATGAGACTGTCAAATAAAATAAATACATGAACAAACCTAAAAAAAAAAAAAAAGTGTTGCTTCTGTTATTACTGGTCTGATAGCTCCCACAGCATCACTCACTAGCTGAACCAACAGGTTTTTGTGTCTCATTGAGGTGAAGGAAAAACTCTTGAAAAACTGGTACTGGCACACCGTCTCTACAGCAATGTTTGTGTATTCCAAAGTATATAAAGCAAAACAATCACTGAGACTATCCTGCTTTTATTCATATTCCATCAGATGTTAATTCACATATCTCTAATCCAAAGGTGGACATATATCTATTAATGGTTATGCTCATAAAGAATTATGTGGCATGATTAAGAATGGCAGAATCTAACTGTACTTCCTAATTATTTGTAATTGCTACATACCATTCAGCAAATAAACACATACAGATTTCTGTTTAACTATCTAACCTTTGTGCGATTTATTCTAGCATTTTTCTTGCCATTGCCCTTAGATTCCAGTGGCCAGCTCCCTGATGGTACAAATAAGTGCAGACCCAGTGATCCCAAATAAACCATGCAGTTTTGCATTAATGAGGATCAGAACATAAAAGGTTACAGAGTGCAAGACAACATTTAGCTGCTGATGTGACAGAAAGGTTTATGCGTTCCTTTGATTCCAGGGGATATGCTGACTTCATACCTATAACATCTCCCAAACTAGAAAGATCAAGTAAAACAGGCCACTGAAGCAATAAACRTGCCAATGAAGAATATCAGAGCTATGAAATGTGAAACTGTCAACAGAAGTCTACTGAATAGCAACATGAGTAGAGCAGCTACTCAAGGAAAGATGAGACTATTATCATAAAACTCCCATTGATTGTATAGCTTTTCAAAAAGCATGCAATAGTGTATCAAGAGCTATCATTTGGATGGTATAAAATAGCCTAGCATCCTCAATTTGTATTAACAGTATGGCACATCTGTAAGTTTACAGTTACATTGAAGGAGTGAAAGCCTTTGCCTATTTCACATCAGCATAAGACTAAGGCAGGGAGAAGAACTATGGCTTTTATTGCTTAAAGAAGCTATGAAAATGCAGAGGAATCATTATAATCAAATTACAGAATAGAAGTCATTAAAATTACCTGAGCCAATATTCAGTATGTGGATGATTTGGTCTTTGCAGGAGAACGGTAAAAAGGATGATAAGAAATCTGAAGGAAATGAAAAGACAATAGGGCTTAATATTAACAAAGCTGAAACCAAATAAAAGACAGTAAACCAACAAGAAAATTTAGGACCAAGTTATCCAACATACAAACATACCACTCAGTTCATATATATGGAAGGATTAATGGTTCCTACAGTATGACAAGGAAGAAAATCAAGGTGAGTCTACAGTAGAAATGCCTGATACTTTGTGCTGGAGATATTTTGCAACTATTAATTCTAAAACCCATCTGCAGTTACAAGAGGTCATTATAAGGTCCATTATTTTACGCAGAAGAAAGAATAAACTTTGTAAATAAGTACTGAGATGTACTAAGGATGAATGTAAGCGAAGAGGAATTATGGGAGCAAACGCAACATGATCCTGATATCTGCAGCGAGTGGAGTGTGCTAGATGCTTAATGTCTCTTGCAAGTTCTGTCTTATGGTGGCCAGGCTTGTGGCCAAGTAAAGCATAAGATTAGATGGTCTAAAAGGCTTTTGTTACCTCTCACCTCTGCAACTCCACAAACGGCATTGTTATCTGTGCCATATTCAGCACAGTAATGACCTGGATCAACTCAGAAAAACAGACTGTAATTAACTTTTCCGTTCTTTTCTAAACCTGAGCTTTTTTGTTTATTTCAATATGAATCATATGTTTATAAGGAAGTTTTCTGCTAAACACAACTTGCAGATGCTGAGGCAGAAGTGATTAGCACACTTGCTTGCCTTGTAAATATGCTACAAAAATTGTTGGCTTTCATTCATATAAAAAGTGCTTATAAGCTATTTTCAATACATGGAGTCCCAAGATGTCAAAGATCAAAGACTCATTAAAATATATTAAATTATAGCTGCAGAATGAGCTATTAGAATACTATTTTTGCATGCACAGTGTTGGAAAATGAATAACATTTCTGTAATGTATCATCACTCTGATTCTCATTTAGCAAGCTCAGCATTTACAAAGCTGAAGAATTCCACATCATCAAATTCCACTGTAATTCTACTAGGTCTGTGTTAAGGGTAGAAATACAGTCAGGGTCACCTATTATGCATTAATTTGTTTTATTGTAATGATCTTTTCTTTAACTTTACTACTGTGAAATACAAAGCACTGAAAGTATCAACACTGATTCCCAGTTCTTCTCTCTCAGAAAAGGTTCTTTTCAGGTTACGCTTATGCAAGCACAACTCTTGTTTGACCATCTATTAATTCTGCCCTAATTAGCATAAGTTGTTCATTTCTTATTTACAATATTTGGTTATTTTTACAGAGCCAAAGTCCTGCTGACCAATATTTATTTGCCAGTGATGAAAGGTCAAATCACTGTAAGGGCCATAACAGTATTCCTAATATCCATTTAAAAATAAAATAAAATGCCATTTTTTCCTTCTGACAAAAAAAAAATGTGTATTGATTTCAAAGTGCACATTTATATCTGCTGATCTCTTTAGTTACATGGACCCTCAAGATAAAAGTATGTTCTGAAGCTTAAATTCCAGTACAACTTTTCTGATAAAAAWAAAGTTAAAATTTCACAGGAAAATTGACATCAACTTCAGCATTTCTACCAATATTCAATTTTTTTTTATGAGGGCTTGATAAAATGAAATAGTTAGGAATCAAGTTTATTGGCTCCTATTGAATGTTTATACCAAATGCAGTTTGGTTCATTCTGGGTTCTTTCAGTCTCAGGCATCATCATCTCTCATAAAGGCATTGCAGGGCAATTAGGCTCTCATCTAAGCTTGGAAGTTTTTAATAGCCCCAGCTAAGATATTTAGACTTTGGAATAAATGGGCAACCTTGACTAGCAGATGAAGTAAGAGATAAGAAAATTACTGTGCCATACCTGAATAATCTCATCTTGTGTGGTATCATTAGATGGGTTTGCTCATTTGCAACACAAGGTCAGCAAGTAAAAAGCAGACACTTTCAGGCCAAGCCCTGAATGGAAAAGCCATCCTGGCAGCATTTATGTTCACAACAGAATGGCATCTTTTTTTCTGTACTACCTATGCCATGGCTCCCTCACATCAGAGGCCCCTCTTTGCACAGCCCTCTATGATTCAGCCACCGGCACCTCCTGCATTCAGCATGCACTTGTTCTAGGCTCTGCCTTTCCACTAGGTTCTATCTTTCCATCCCATCTTCTCACTAGACTTGTTCTCACATTACCTCTGGATCTCATCTTACCCAATAAATTCTTACAGATATATTTCTATTTACTTTCAGTGACTTCATGTTATTTACATTGTTTGGTTATTTTGGTGAAATACTAGGGTACTAAGTTGCTTTATTCACAAGATCTTGAAAGCTCCATGCTCATATGAGGCTGAGAAAATGGAGATGAAAAGTGAGTGTGACAGTTCAGTAACTGCCAGAGGCTGCTCTGGTTAGCAACAGCTCCATCTTCCAGGATCTGTAAGGTAAGTAGCATCACAGCACTCAGTGCTCCAGGCAAATGGCAGGCCAGCACTGGCTTCCTGCATAAGACTGGCTTTCCATCTACAGAAATGAATTGCTTTTTATTCAATTCCTTGCACCAGTATCTTGGTGAACAATGATTAATACTTTGTATCTGCTATCATAGTTTGTGCAAAATACATGCATTTTTACCTCCATTTATCTTCTATTTTCAAAGAATATTCCATGATAATGGTATGCTTTGAGTGAGAAGTTGCCTCTGTTATTAGTGACATGGGTCAGTATGTCCCCTGTTTGATGAATAGTGTGCAGGTTGTCACAAAGTGACTATCTGCTGCTTAAGCCCTTCCACCTACAATAGCCGTTTTTCCCACTGGGTAACTCACGCTACATCTCCATGAAGGTGTGACTTGCTTTCTGATTCCAAAAAGTGTTTAAACCATGCTGTGTCCACATGAAAAAGCACACTGGCTCATTCAAAACCTGAAACCAGTAGTTAAGTTCTTGTTCTCTAGGAATACCAAGCCAACTCTTAAGAACAAAGTCCCAACACTTCAGATGATTGTTTTGTGCAGATGTAAAAAACCAGCAAGTGCTCAAGTGCTAATCATGCTTTGTTCATGTAAAAATTACTCAGGAAAACAGCTGCTGTCACTCTATTTCTCACAGACAGATGTTAAACTCTGCAACAGCAGTCTCCCTGATCCCACAGTCCCACCTTCCCCAACCTTCTGCTGCATGGACCAGCATAAATAGTGATTTACAATGCTTATAAATATTTTTCTCCAGATCATTCTTCCCAGTTGGTTCCCAGAAAACAAGGAGTAAGTAAAATCACAGAATTGCAAATAGCACAACTTCACACCAATTTCAGAGTATTTTTAAAGGCCCTGTTACTTTTTAAATAATAATAAAATAAATAAATAAATAAATAATTGATAGATTTTAAAAGACTGCCAGAAAAGTTTGTCAACAATTTATGGYAGAGACAATAGAAAGAAAGAAAAGAGATTATTAATGTTACATTATTACTTGCCATCTGGACAAGCTAACAAATAAGATTTTAGTGCAGATTAGTAAAGCCCCAGAATCCTGTTCCAGAATTTAAAGCACACCAATGCAGCTGCAAAGGTCTTGAAAAGCCTCTAGCCTGAATCCCAGAACAATCTGAAAGTACTCCCCTGTAAACATCTGAATAACTATTTTTTAATTGCACAAACTACAGAAAATGTTGGTTGTATTGGCATGCATTAGTAGGATGGTGCATTTTATACTGCTTGCTGTACCCTGATCAGGCTAAGACTCGTGTTTTTGCAAGGCAATCTTCCAGTGAAAATTAAATAAGGAAACTTCACATGGAAATACATGTGTGTGAGGTTTTGGTCCTGCATCCAAAACACAATGAGAAGAATATATTTTATAAATATTCTAAAACCCTTTCACAATATTATGACTACAACTTTTACTTTTTTCTGCCAAAACCCATCTTCAGTCATTCATAGCTCACATGCAATAAATGTAAGGACCTAGTAATGTTAGGAAATTGGCTGCATAATATTTTTCATCTTTACTCACATGTTAGAGTCAAAATTGTAAAAGTTGCATATACAGCTGTTATTTCAGATAGATAATAGTAATAGTATAAAATCTGTAAAACTAGAGTTCTAGGGAGCACACTTACTTGATCACAAACAGAGGGGAGACAGACTTTATATAAAGGATCCTGAGCAAGTGACTCCCAGAGTCAGAGTCCGCATCAGTTACAGTGGGTCGAAATGTAGCCCTTTTCTGAGATTTGGTTTGATGCTCAAAGGGAATGCAGAGGCTAACACAAAATCCTCTAGATTTTTCAGTAAGAAATGCTCATTTTCCTTTCCTTCTGTAGGGACATGTTTATACCCCATGTATGTTAACAAGCCTTCCACATAACAGTGAGTCAAAAAAACACAGTTCAGTTTTTTTTAAGGGACTTCAATAAAGCTGGAATTTTCAAACACAGGCAGCTTTTTGTCATAAGGAATCAGAAAATGCAGCACATCTTCTTGAGGAGATGGAAAGAAGAGTTATCAGAAGGCATCTCATAGCTGTGTTTATACCTTTGTTGTCTCCACCCATAAAAACAACACTTTTTTTTTTTCCTTCCTGTATGATTTACAGTGTTCACTTCATGGTCTTCATGGACCACTAAGAAGTACAATAGTATTTGGTGCATGATTTATTATAAATAAGATTAGTATCTCAAATAGTCCAATCATTTTTAGGATCCCAAAATAAACACTGTCTTAGGCAGGTGATTTTTTTTCAATTACCCTTTTAAAAAAAATCAGTTAGTCCCAAATGACACAATAAGCAAATACATATGGCTAAAATAATATATTATCTCTGCTGCAGTAACATGCCTGAAGAACTAAGCTGGATATTAAAACAAAGTAGAGACCAATTTCTTTCACAAATTTCAAAAATCACTTATCTTCAGAGCCTATTCTGCATTCCTGGATTACCAGCAACTACTCTGCTCCTTAAACCCTTAATCACCAGGACCTTTTTTGTTGTAGACCTATTGTAGGCCTTTTCTAGTAATATTTAATAGTAATATTTAAACATGCTATCTATCCTTTGCTTAATTCTAAGCAAAGAAAAGGAGAGCATTCTTTTCACAAAGATAGAGCAAAAGACATATTTGCATGTTTACAAGTACAGTACTTGATTGTTTGGAAAGTGTGCTGGAAAAATTATGCACATATATGAGGACAGGTCTTGAAGAAAATTAATGGGCAATGGAGAGAAAAATCTAATTTCAAGAAAAACACAAGCTTCAAAATGGAGGACATACAAATGAACAGCACCTGAGCCAGTTTGTATTTGCTGACGCCCCAAAAAAGATCTGTCACGGGAATCAGCAGTTACTAAAATATAAAGCTGTGCACCATTAGTGTACTTACTAGTTAATGCATCATTATTGGTTATGCTTGAAAGGCATTTTGAAAATAGGATGTTCAGTGTAAGTGCTATTTATTTAGTATGATGTAAAATTCTTCACCTTCCTGAGAAACTAGATCAACCAATAGCAGTGCATTTAAAAGCAAAAATGTTCATRGATTATGAAGAAAATTAATTTGAAGGAAACAAGTTCCTGCATGAGAGCTCAGCCATTTTAGTACAAGAGATGCAACTCAAGCTCATAAGTCCACCTCTGTGAAAATCTGAGGTCTATGATATTGAATGTCACATTGGTTCTTAAAAAAAGAATCAGTAAAAATAAAGGAGAAATGAATCATAGTTTATCAGTAAACCCCATTTTCCAGTTAATTTGGCATTAGAGAAATGACTGGAGGTTGGGTTTCTTTTATTACCTACAAACACCCGTAGGGGTAGGGAAGCAAAGAAAACCCCTAGCACAGCTGTGGCAACAAGGGTCAGTGTGAGCAAAGCGACTGAGACAAGGAAGACAAAGCTCAGGAAGGCAGGCTGAGGAGCCTCTTAACTGGCGTGAGATAGCTGCTGAAGAAACCAGACAGAACAGCAACGCTGTGGCAAAGCACTGGGGCGGCAAAACAGGATCAGCTGTGGAAGAAATTTGRAACTGCTGTCAGGAGAAGAGATGAAATTAAGGATGTGGGAGAGGCAGGAACAGATTTAGGTACTGACTTGCTGAGCAGTCTGGTACTCAGACAGCCTTGGGCATGAGAGCAATGTGCAGATTTGAAGAGAAAGACTAAAAAATTTGCCCCTTGTGGATGAAAACAAAAGAGTCCCTCCTCTGCAGAGCTCCCTCTATTCCCAAGCACGGACAGGACCCCAAATTCCTGAATTTCACTATTCCTCTATGGATACAGTACATCTCTCAGCCTATCCAGTGCTTGTTTCTGTACAGAATGACAACCTAGTTCTGAGGACCTATGATAGCAAATGGAATTTCTTATTCCTCAGTTTAGCGTTTAGTAGATTATACAGAATCAAGATACTGAACAAACACTTTGCTGCAAAAAGTGGAGCATGCAACCTAAATTTTCTTTTTCCTCCCACACTCACTGCACAGACCACCAAACTATGGTACATCACTTACGTAGTCACATATTGTCCTGCATCAACAAATACACAGGTGAGAGATCAGCAGCTAGTTACTATTTTGCTTTATGCCTGTGGGTTCAATATACTGCTTCCATACATCCCCTGGTATGAAACAGGGTAATTATGTTTTCATATCTTTTTGCTAGAACTCTCATCATTATTGTACCTGAGCTTTTCACTAGTGTTAATCTTTAAAACACCCATGTCAGCTAATCAGGTGGATTTATTGCTATTTTACAGATAGGAAACTTAGGCCAGGAGAATCAAAAACATCCACTCATTTTATACTTTTAACTCATCTTTTGCACAAAATTACAGCACATATTGGCCATCTCTTTGGAGGAAACACAACACATCATTCTATTTTAGAAGTAAGCAGACTTCAGAGAAAGTTCAGTACAATGTATTTTGTATTTTCCTAGGCAGAATAGAGCAAAATGTTTCCWCTTCTTGCAGTCTTTACATTACATTTGAGTGATAGAGTGTGAAGATCATGTCACAGAGGTAGCAAGAGAAGATAAGGCAAGGCACAAGGTGCCACATTTGGAAAGAATGAGCATGTCAAAACAGACTCGAAAAGTAGGATTTGATTGCTTTACGGGACAGGATAAAGAAGAAAAGAAAGAGGAATAGGCAGCAAATCCATTACAGCAGTTTTTAACCTTGTTCGCAGCAAAAATGCTCCAGGTAAAGATTTGCACACAAAGAACAATAATCCATTAATTCTTCCTCTCTCTTTCTCCTTCGGGTATGAAGATTTGGGGCAGAACAGGAGTCTAACTCCACATGTTTTAAAAATCATCCTAGCTTTAAGGGAACTGAAGATATACCACAAACAATTCTGCTTTAAGTAAAAACCAAAACCATATGAATCCACAATCCTGCATAACTTGCATTCAGGGTAAACCTAAATTGAAAAGAGAAGAAAGATTAAGGCAGACTTCCAGTGATTTCAACAAGCTTTGGATTAAGATCTTTAAAAAATGGACAACGAAAAACAAACAAATTAAGTAAAAATTAAGGAACAAGATTCTCAATTTAGAAAACAAGTCTGTAATCATCCTGGCTTTGAGCTTAGGCTGAATTATTTTTCAAGATAGGCGCTGATTTTATCTGAGCATCTAGTACATTTTGTCACTGTACAGATTAATAGCATAATTATTGATTACCTTAGTGCAAAAGTCAAGCTACTGAAAATTAAAAAACACATATACCAGTCCCATCCAAATTAGCTTTCTCAATGAGCCCTAACATCAACATCATGGTCTACAGAAGCAAAAAAAAAATCCTTGGAAGTGTCATGAAACAAACAGTTGCACACTGCACATTCCGTGCTCTTATTGAGGTAGAAGCTCAAAGGCTAATTCTATGTATACTAAAAGACAACAGACATCTCCTCTTGAATTCACTTGAGTTGGGAACAAGCTCTAAAAAGTTAATGTTATATCCTCTGAGGAAAAATGGTTATTAAATGGAAAAGATGGCCTCTCTTTTTGTAGCTAAGACTAAAGAAGCATTTCTCCCCAGGATTCCAAATCAAGTGTCAAATTATTACTTCTTTGAAAGATTTCTCTTTGGTAATCACCTTACCATAAAAAACTAAACTATCAAAGAAAAATGACTACTACAGTTGATTTTTTTTAGGCTGCAAAGAACTACAGAGAACATGCAAAAAGAATATCATTGAACCCCCTTCTTAGGCAGGTATCACTGAAGCTAGCAACAGGAGAGTTGTTAAACATGATCAGAAACACAGACCAAGGTGTTTCATTCACAAGAGCAATCAAAAAAATATTTAAAGATACACTGTGACAAAAAAAGTAAAGCAACCATACAGTCATGGAGCAAAATTAAAGAAAACATGGAGCAAACCATCATAGGAATATATTTTGAACCCCAAACAACAGATTTTTTCTTATAGCCAAAAGACTGCCAGGAAAGCACTCTTACCCACTTGTCTCTTTTCTCCTTTTAATGCAGCTAGTGGTTCAAGTATCAAATAACACTCAATGAAAGCATTTCTGTTCAGATTATCAGTATTGCATAGGGACTATATTTACACCACCCATATTTTCACTTATTAATATGATATGCCAGCTCTTTGAATCAGTGTCACATTTATGCTTCATTGAATAAAGTCTTTACTACTACCAAATACCAAGATGCTATCAATATGTATATAAGCTCTATCTGGTGCATAATTATAGGGATTTATTAAGAAGGTCTCACTGAAAATTGTGCATTTATATTTTTATATTTCTTTTTCAAGAAGGGTTGAAAAGGAAAAGTTACTCTCTTCTCATAGAATTTGTACTGAAATACAAAATATTCTCAACTCCTACATGAATTAGAAGAGGTCTGTGGCAAGACAGGGTTTGATGAGAGTTCAAGTGCTGACAGCTGTGCTGAAAAACTCTGTAGTCATAGAAGGGACATAAAAAGACACAGAAGGTCTTTTCCTCCCCATAACCCAAACTGACCAAATAAAACCAGAGCAAAGTAAAACAAAATAACATGAAGAACACAACAGAGAAGACAACACTGGCAGGAACCATCAGTGCTCATGATCTCTTAAGAGCATTGTGACTGCCTCTTTTGCAGCCACGCATCCTCCTTRCATCGGTACTCACCACGTAAGAAAGCAACAAAAAGTTACTGAGTGGCTTAAAAGGAAAGAAGTCTCTTCAGATTTGTCACTATATTATTTTGCAGGTATTATGAACAACTACATTATAGTCTGCATACCYATGCATGTAGTCATTTGGAGTGATCAAATGCTTTTCAGTATCAGTAACTATTTCTATGTGTGATTATAATACCTTAATACATAACACTAGCAATGAAGACATAAAAATCTAAGGAAATATATGTTTGGAAGCATGTCTGATATCTGATATAGTCATTATGGTGTCTTAGCTCTTTAATTGTTTGAGTTCAAAGTAAAAATACAAAAAATAAACTTCCTAATTTTCTTTTCTCAGAATGAAAAAATGACAATACTGTTTTGCTCACAGCATGTGAGGCAGATCTAATTATTTCAGGGCATTTGGCAAATAAGAAATGTTATTCAATCTAAATTTCGTATTATATTCAGTTGTTTAATCATGGCTAGGGAAAGTTCTAGACACTGAAATGAATACATTATTACAACTGAACATGAGCTGATTTACTAAGAGAATGAAAATTAAAACCGTATGTCAACATTTGTCACTATTTACAAGAAATATTGTTAGTATTTGGCAATTTGAACTTAAAAAAAAAATTATCCAAACAATTAAATTCTAAAAGATGGAGATTTTTAATAGCAATATCTGTTGTCCACAAGCAAGGACATTTAATTAAACCTGTAATTAATAAACATAAACTGACAAATGATCACCCATTCAGGCTGACTGAAATATTATAAACAGCAGCTGTAATGGGAGATTAATGAAGGAAACATAAATGCTTATCCACACCATTTATACATTGCAAACACTTTGCATTCAAATATGTACATACAGTGTCGGATATAGACACGACATATTCACAAAGAGTTGCCCATGTACTATTACGCTGTGACCATATAAATAATAAAAATATGAATATAGCTCCATGGAAGTCAAGAGCAAAAACATCACCAGGTCAGAGGGATCTGTCCCTCTGGTGACTAGTACTATGCTCTGCTGTTAGCAATTCACTTCTAGGCAACTATACACGTGATTAAAAGCTGCGGAATAGAGTAAGAAAAAACAGTTTAGAAAATAAGGCAGGAAATCAGTACTCTGCCAATGAGGTGAAAACATAGACAAGTACATTTCTCCTTATCTTTAACCTTCCCATTTTCTTGGGCTTGTATCTCATGAAAGCAATACAAGCATGCCTCAAAAAGCAACACAATGGTATCAGATTCTGAATGCATATTTTGGTTATGCCTCGATTGTATTCATGAAAACATCTACTGAGTATATGCAGAAGGTCACACACACACATTTATCAAGATTGCTTCCACATTACATGTTTGAGAGTTTTCCATT
This sequence comes from Apteryx rowi, assembly GCF_003343035.1. NCBI lineage: Eukaryota > Metazoa > Chordata > Aves > Apterygiformes > Apterygidae > Apteryx > Apteryx rowi. The sequence goes on from NW_020450730.1 coordinate 63,516, forward strand.
TCAGTACTACCATTCAATTACCCAGAGCAATGCAATGAAAGACTTCCTATTTTAATAAAGGCAGCAGACTAAGTTTCTTTCCTTATTACAAGTAAATTGTTTCATTAAAAACTTGAGGAAGGCCTTTGCTGGGTAAAGCCATCAAAAAGTATGTGCAATGGAAGCCTCAARGGAAGTGTCCTGATTCAAAATACTGTTTTATATGAACCTTTGATTTGGAGTCACTGCATTTCGGTTGATGTTATTTTGCTTGTCTGACAAAGTGGTGGCCCAAGCTAGAGTTCAGCCATTCCCTACTCCAAGAACTGCCCTATGCGATAGCCAGTGACTGAGTGACTGAGCCCCTGCACTTCAAATGTTATTCAGTAGAGTTGCTAGGCATCAGTTAAGGCAACAGTTAAGTATCCTACCTGGCAGCTGCTCTCTTTCATAACTCTAGAAGCCATATCCAGAGTTCTTCAATGGATCTAAAAAGAGAATTCATTGTTTGACTCTTGAGTTTGAACAGTTCCTAAAAAAAGTTAAAGTCTCTAGAGAATGTTAGCCTTTCTGCAGAGCCTTGCATACTTAACTGCAGAGCTAGGAAGTGTTAGTTTCTTAAAGTTCTCTCCCCAGAAAACTAGGAGTGGGCTCAGGTTGGCAGATAAACAGGAGCGGGTAAAGAGAGACCCAGAGAAGCTTCATGGCATGTAGAATAAGTCAAACTACATATGTATCCTTATAACCCAAGGGTGCACATAAGGGTAAACACCAGTTTCTAAAAGGGTATTCAGAAACTGGAAAAGAAGATGGCAGGAAAGGAGCTGAAGCTAGAGTCCATCAAAATGACCATTAAAATAAATTCCAGTAATGCTTCAGTTATCACTGCAACAGATGTCTTTTTAAGACAAATTAAATACACAGTGAGAGTAAATAGGAAGTTTTACTTTAGCAGTTGATAAACACCCTTGGTCTCCATTTTAAATGTAACCAGAGAAGTATAAAATGAAAAGGGGATAAAATCATTCAAAGGTGTTTAGATACAAGCTTTTAAACATTTGAGCGCTCTAAAGGCACAGAAAAATAACTGTTGTCCCTAAGATCAGTGGGAGAATAGTGTGAGGACACTTCAAAAAATTCCAGTAGGCCCTTAGCTATATTCAGTTATCTGACCCTTTGAAACTTCTGAAAATTTTATCAGAGCTGAGTTAACCTCAAGGTATATGGCTTCAGTGACTTACATTTACCCTTTGTAGGTGCCTTTTATTTAAAATGACTGCTAAACAATTTAAACAAATGTGACAGTGTGCAGAGATACATCACTCCCCATGAGAACGCATGCAACCAAGGGGAAATGCAGAAACTGTTAAAAAGTAAGTACTGTTATACCAGTATAAAAACTGTGAGGTCACATAGCTTATAACATAGGCAAAAAGTAATTCTCAAAGGCATCATTATGCCACCATGTAGTCATTAAGGTTTACATTTAAAAAAAAAAAAGACTTGTGTTCAAATAATTTTGTTGTTACATTATTTCTAATGGTATTGCTATTTTCTCAGCGAACAAGAGCTCGTTTGAAGACTTGTGCTTCAGTCTCACAAGTCCTCCAGTTGAAACGGTCATTCATGCTCTTTCTCTTACACCTTTTCTAGTTCACAATAGTACCATTTACTTTATATGCCTCTTCCTTTTCTGTTTTGAAAGAAAAGAGTTTACTTGACTATCTGGAAGAAGGAATAGTTTGTGGCTTTTTTCTGGTGCAAGGTACTTGGCCCTTTCTTTACTTTTATTTCCCACCATCACCTCTTATAAATTTCCTTGGACCAAATAAGAATTCAGTCCTTCTGTTAGGAATTCCTAGATTTCCAATACACCGATAAACATACCTGTTCACCTCTGCACTGAGTTTCACTCCTTACGATTGCCTCTTATCCACTGCCAGACCCTCTTCTCAACTTGCAGCTGCTGTAGCTTCCTTCACAGTTCCTTCCTGCCTCTGGCCACAGCTTCTGGTGTGATCAGACTCATCCTGCCCTTTTTATGATTTCCTTATGAAAAAAGTCATTCAAACAATGGCAGAAGTCATGCTGGCAATGGAAGATGGAAAAGGAGGGGGTATCTGAGAGCTGGAAGCTGGGTCAGAATTGCTTCTGTAATCTTTTAATTCGGTCCTCTCTCAGCAGCCAGAAGTCGTCAGACCTTAGCAACACAACAAACCAGCAGAACTCTATGAGAATTTTTCCCAGTATTTATCTGGGAACTATTATGAATTGTATTTCTAGCTCCTTAATCTACACCTTACATTCCTTAGAGTAAAATACAGTATTCTTTGAAAACACTAGCACCAGAGTTAGCTGTCAAATCCACTTTTAGATCAAGTCAGTGTTTTTCCACTGTTTCTTAGTTATAATTGTGTCCTACTTCCTGTTTTTTAAAAGCTATTCCAAAACATAGCATAGAAGTGCAAACACTTGAATAAACTCTTGTAAAGAAAACAGATTCATAAATTCTTGTAATTTTTTTGTATAGGTGAAATCTGACCTAATGCAGACAACCTCCATACCCCTCAAGGCTTCAGTGTGAGGCTGGAATGTCATCCTCTGTTGATGGTTTTCATGCACATTTCATGTTACTTTATTTGAGTATATTATATAACTACATGTTTTTCTTACAATCACATAATAAGCTTTATTTTGGATTTGAGTATAAAAATAGCCTTTGCCATTTAAATGATCATATAATTCCTAAAAAGATCTTGATTGGGAATTATCCCAAGTGTCTTTCACATGAAAGGAATATTTATTCTTCTGATTTTGTATTCCGAGCAACGGAGAATGTGAAATCACATATTTCTTGTGATATATGATATATTTCTTGTGATTTCTTCTTCTTCTATAAAACAAATATTATTTGTTTTGCAATGTGTTTTCTTTAGTCTGCTGTATTAACCCACCACCATATGATGTATAATTAAAAATAAATGCWGCTATTGAACATTAAAATAAAACAACAGCCCAAAATGTAGATATTCTTTTGTACCTACAGCATAGAAGTCATGCAAACTACACACGCACGTACCATCTAAAGAGCTACAAAAGAAAAGCTACTGAAGAACTGATTTCAAACTTTGGCCCATTTGTTGTCTCAGCCACAAGTAGCCCAGTTTTCCACATGAGATGGAGACAGTAGTTTTAAGTTTTGTCTGGTACAGTAACTACATTACTTTTATTCTTTGAGGATAATTTAGCTTCTGTAAAGGGGTAAGGTCAGTTCTTATTTTGTCTGAATCTACTTGGTCTCTGCCAGGAAGAACAGAAGACTGATTTTGTTTGTCTTTCTTCAGTAGTTTTGAAAACTGATACCGCCTGAGAAAAAGAACTATGGAACCCTGAGTCCTACTGTTGTTACCTCTAGAGAACTACCTGCTTGACCGAGCGGCTCACTCTTAAGGCTTTGCTGCTGTTGCTACTGAATTCTCCTGCTCAGCTTGAATTGTTACAAGTTTGGTCATAATGAGTTTTTAAAAGTCAGGTCTCAACTGAAGATTATCTTTTATACCACATCACTGAAGTTTTGAATCTCTTTCCTGTCTATTCAGAAGGTKCTGAAATCTTCCTCGGTGTCACTGGGTAACTCTCCTCAGCAGCTCCTGCAACTATTTTCGTTTCAGCTGAAATGAAATACTACAAATGGCAACATTTTGCCCTTGAATGAGCCTGTGATGAACATCACTTATTGCAGACAAATACTCACAAAGTGAAAATTGCATAGTTTAGATTAAAGCTGAAGGAGATGCCACAGGACAGTACCTGCTTCTTTTAGCATTATTTTTATGACACTGCCAAGTCTAGCATTTAGACTCCAATTCAATGTTTTGATTAAAGGAGAGCCGGTGTCTAGAAGCTTAGCTATATTTTGTATTCCTTCTGGTCCTTTCAGCCTCAAATACAGGTACTATGGCTGTGTGCAGACACTGACTATGGACACTACAAAGAGGTATTACTACTATTTCATTGTTTGTCTGACAGTGCTATGGCAACCATCATAGTCACTATGAATTTGTTCTGACCACATGTACAGCCACCAGAAAAACTACTACTCCAGCTCCTTTTACCTGAGCAATAACTATACTTTATTTCTACTCCCTTTCCTTTTTCTCTCCTTATCTTACTTTTTTTTTTTAATAGAAGCAAGGTAGAAGGTTTTTTCCCATTGGTATTTGAGGAAGATGAAAGACTCTCCCCAAACTATCAGTGCTCCCCTTTCATATATACAATCACCACCTCCACTGTTGGTGTTTTCTTTCCTTTTTTCCCCCAGTCTCTCCTTCTTATAAAATCAACTTTGCTCCCCACAGACATATTTAACATTCAAATATCTGCCAAAGCTCACTGAAAACAACACAATGTGTCTTGCAAAAGCTTCCCAGTTCCCAGAACACACCACACAGAGAAGATCCTGCTTACAAGAATATAGCATGAAGCAGCGAAACCTACTGAATGGTCTTCACTATCCAGTCCCTTTTGCTGTTTGGAACAAAAACCTTAGAGTTATCCAGAAGTGATGTACTTCTCCCAGTTCTTTTCTATGAGTTCAGATTTTAGAAAATAAAAATCTCTAGTCAAGGCTAAATTCTGGCATCCTTCCTAAGATTTAGTACCATCTCACTGATTTTGAATGGACTTTTCAGAGAAGACGATATTTTGCAAACTGAGTAAGCAAATCAGCTCCATAGGAATATTGCTTTGCCTGTGGAATATTTTGAACAGGCCAAATGAGGGGACCAGAATAGGTTAAAAATCAAAACCTGTGGAAGAAGGAATTGTGATGCCAGCTGGCATTGAATTCTTTGCTATGTCAACTCTCTTAGAAGTGAAAGACTCTGAAAGAAGTCTACTAATTTAGTCTTTAAAACTGTTTGACATTTCTGTGCAAGGACTATGCTTTTTGTGCAACAGCTGCTTATGTACAGAAAAGAGCAAGAAGAATTATATGCTCTGCGCTGATCAACAGAAGTCAGTCTCCCTCTTGCACACACTGAACTGCTAAACGCAAAGCATCAGTGATCTGACCACTACTTTAAACAGAGATTTCAGAAACAGAACTATAGACTTCAGCATTTCTTAAGGGGATAAACACTGAAAAGTATATTGGGAGAAATTAAAACCTGCAGGAGAAGATAGAGCAAGGATTCCCCCTAATGGAGAAACTACAGACTTTCCTAAGACTCCTGTTTCGGCTTTAAATACAAGTCAACATGACATCARGGCATCTTGGTGTTCTTTTTAATTAACTAGTCTTAACTAGTATTGTTAAGGGCTGCTGGAAATAGGAATTATTAAACTCAAAGGGAAGTGGCCATAGAATAAATAACACGCAGAATGAAAACCAGAATGTTCCAGATGTCAAAAATGAAAAAAGAAAAATTAAAAAATATGGTGGCTAAGTGAAGGATTCACCGTGGAGAAGCCTCAGGGCCTACTCTCCTGGCCTCTTATTACGTATTATTACAGTCGATGGAGCTACTTGGTAAAGTTCTACTTAGGATAACTGAAGATTTCATTGCCCTTCACTGAGTAAGGTGAGACCTAGCTTACACATGCAGCATGTTCAGCTCTGCAGGTCTGTCACTTTGCTACCATCATTCTAGTGATCTCGCAAGACAGTTCTAACTAACAAACTAAAATCCAGATATGATGTCTATAGTTTAAATTGTATATATTATCAAATGTAAAAACCTCATTTTTGTAAATCTGTTTCATATTCCATATATATGTAACTGTTGTTTTTAACTTTCTTCATAATAACAGTATTGAAAATTTATAGCTGAACTGTTGATTGCTTCCAGAGTAAAGAACATTTTACACATCACGTTGACATCCACTTGCTATGGTACTACAAAACATTTTGTAGGTTTCATATGAAAGTTCTTAACTACATAAACTTTCTTGGAAACAGTTATACCTACAGAATAATTCCCATTAATAGTATCAAGTTATCCTATGTCACCAGCTCAGAAGAGAATGTTAAAAGAACTGCGTCTATCAGGTTTAAAACGTATGATCAGGATAAAAACAGTTTTTCAGACTTACTTCCCTAAACAAGACCACCAGTTGTAAACACTGTTCATATTAGTCTTTCACCTAATTCAGTCACAGCTTTCACCTTCAGAGTAGCATTTCTAGAAAACACCTGACAGCATCAAAAATGTTGACCAGCGTGAGGAACAAATGCCCAAGAAAACAGAGGTGACTTYGAGTCCATGCATCTGAGCAGATTTTATCTCCTCTACCCAAGGCTGGCAGATTTTGTTCTCTTTACTTTAGGTCTTTCTGGAGTGCTTCTGCAATGTACAAGTCTTAGTGTACTGTAAGGACCAGAATCAGTTAAAGGAACATTTTAAAATTTCAGCAACTTTAAAAGGACTGGCCATTTAAAAGCGAATATTGTGTGAGGAAAAGAGGTTTCTATTAAAAGGGTTAAAAATAAAGGTATAATCTACAACATACTGAAAGCTTATATTGCATATGACAATGTACTTTTATTATCATACGTATTTTAATCTTTTGGGGTTTTGGCTGTATTTTTAAATAAAGATAAATAACCAACAGGATTTAGAAATTTATTCCTTTTACTGCCCACCTTCTTTGCAGCCAAAGAAGATTTCAGGCAAAGACATTTCATAACAGAGGCACACAGAGACAGTGAAATAACCTACATTAAGGAGAAATTTAAAGCTATTAATAGTTCCTCACATCACATCAGTGTCCAGATCCTGAGTCAACACTAGAACTCTCTTGGCCTAAAGAGAGTTACACAGCAAGATGCAGCTGTTCCCCCCCGAAGGATTACAGACCATTAAGATAGCATAAACCTTGATATGAAGCAAAATCCAACCCCCAGTGACAAAAAAGCTATTACTTCAGTCAGTAAGAGATCCTTTAATTTGGGGGGAAAGGGCATTTACCAACCATAGCTACCTTTTCCTATAGGAAAAAAAAAGATTTGTTTTATATTAGAAAGCAGCTACTTAGATTTTTTTTCTTCCCATGAAAAAGAAACTTGATTCCTTTGAGTAAAAGAGTAAGGGTAATGGGAAGTCAACTAACATAATGGCCACAACAGATCCACTTTGGTTCATGTGTTCAAAAGCATGCAAAAGCAATAAAAGCAATAGTTTACTGACTTAAAATCAATAGACTTAATATCTACTTACACTGCAAATAAACAAGCTTACTCCCTAAAATTTCATGATTTGATTAAAAGTTTTGTCATTTTCTCCCTAAACTTACTTTTTATTTTAAAATATAACAGAAATATAAGCAAAATTTTCCAGCTTACAGAAATATGCTACTCAAAGCTTGCTCCTTCCCCAGAATATTAGAGACATTTCAAACAAGTACAGCTAGGGCAACACATTCATGGACTCCACACACTTACATTTCACATGCAAAACTCAAACAATGTCTGCAATCAGGTATGCAGAAACGCGTAGATATATATCCAGGGAAATGACAATTTAATGAGATAAGTTCATTTTAAAATTTTTGATCTGAGCACATCTGTAATCTAGTGCAGATTTACCTTTGGATTCTGGTTTAGATTGATGGCTTGGGCCCATTTCTGATGTTATTTTCTTCATGGATTTTTATGCAAGGAACATCATCCTCTGTTGTTTCCTCTTGTTGCCTCAAAGTGTGACTCTAAGAAACTGTGTTAACTGGGGAACCTATAAAATTGTCAAGAATGTGGTCCATGGAACTTCTCAACAGCAGGACAGGTGGAGGAAGATGAGGTCTGTGAAAATAAATTGTCTTTGTCAGCTTTTAAGTCTTGCATGGGTACATGATCATGAAGATTCCAAGAACACATTCCAAATAACGTATCAAAAGCCTAAAGAAATTTCTGTGAAAAGATGAAAGAAATAGCATTAAAGACAAACAGCTAAAAATTAGATAGAAATCAGAGCAATTATTACGCTACATTGTTTTGCTTCGACATCAAAAAAAAAAATTCCTGTGAAATGTGATGGTTCACAAAAGTGGTAAGGAGAAGAATCATAACATCTTCATTTATATTCTTGTTGAGTCCTGTTTGGCAGGTTTAAAAAAATTTTTTTGAGAGATCGGAATATTGGAAAGTCAGGGTTCTCTGTAAACATGAATTCATCATCCAGTATTATAATTATAGATTATTATTCAGTTGCATGATTCAAGGCTAAATATATTAAACCTCACATAATTCTGTCCTGGAAAAATGAATTTACCTGAAATTGACTCATTTAATTTGAGGCAAAGCAAAATCTCAATACAAAACCTACAGGAAAATCCTGTGGTAATTGTGGTGCCATATATTCCTTCTAAATCTAAACTAATTCAATAATTTTGCATTTCTAATGTTTCTTTGCATGCTTCAGGCTCAGAAAAGCTTGTAGTTCCACTGAGGGAGCTGGATTTTGTATGTCAGCTGATGAGAAAACGCTCCAAATCTTACAAGTTTTATTAAAGTCTTTTGGTGTTGTTACTATAGCATTTTTTAAAAAAATACTATGAAGTAAAAGATATCCATCTCATTCATCACAATTTTAATATGTCGCCATTAGTCATCCATAAGTAGTTTTCCCCCTTAAATATTTTCAGTTATTTTAGTAGGAGAAACAGAAAGGCAATATAGAAAGTCATCACACATCAAACTAAAAAATTTATGCCACTGTTGGAAAGTCTATCATTTCTACATCTCTCTGACACCTACCAAGGAGTATCTCAGAAACCTATAATGCAAATTCCAGTTTGAATGTATTTTCAGTGCTTTCAGTGTCACCGTTAGTGGTAGCAAAAACATGTAGCAGCATTATCCAGTGAAGAAAGAGACTGTGACTATGGTAATGTATAATAGCAAAAGCACTGCAACATACAGCTATGATAGCTGCAGCACAGTAACATATTCAATTACAATAGGTATGTTCACCTAAACATAGCAGCACAGTAAAATAGTTGTGACAAGCACCGCTAAACTGCCAAGTTCTCCCAACCCTCTATGGTCCCCAAGACCTCTCTACTGATCCTTAGAGTCCATACTCACATCGTTGCAGGGACATCCCCCCCAACATGCGGAGATGGCCTGGAAAACTATGTTTGCCTTTGCAGCAGTTGATACTCAGACTCAGAGGCCTTCAGTGTTGGTCCTCTTCTGATGGTCCCACTTCTACGACCTTGAGGTGCCTTTTTATCCTTCTAAATCATCATGACCTGTGTCCTTTTGTTCTTTATCGTTCTATCCAGGTTGACTGTTCATTTTTCCTGGTGAGTCAGTTCCAAAATTCACACAGAGATAACCAGTCACTTTGTCCTTGCTCTGCAGCTGTCTTAACTGCAATGTAGTTACAATATTGACTCTATGGCCCACTAAATGTTAAATCAGCAATTCGCTAAATATGCTTTACGCATATTCAGTCACTGCCTTATGGTTATACTAAGTTGCGTTACGGTTATACTAAGTCAGCAACAGTTAGTCTCTGTTTTGCACAATGTATTTGTGCTGGGCTGGCAATTCAGTTACTGGCCCACCTTAGTCCAACAGTCCCTTTTCCTTATCATAGGTCCATAACCCTGTACTGCCTTCAGGTTTTCTCTTACAAACATATAACTTTGCAGGCTTTTAGAACTGTAACCAGTAGCTGCCTAAGCATGGCCTCAATTTAAAGTGTTTCCCTACTTTTTGTTTTTTCCTAAATTACATTTCATAAAAACACAAACATGGAAGAGACTAGACTCTGGAAGACAGTCAACTTTGCATTGGAGGGGATGCAACATTTACAACTCTCAGGCCCATGATTATATACCTGATTACATACTGCATGTACACACAATAATCTTAATTCTTTAGAATGTGGCCACAGAAGAAAAATAAAATACTGTTGAAGGTAGTAGAGAATCTTATCTTAATGCTCCATATATGCCATAATTATCAAAAGTAAAAAATACAAAGTACAAAATGTATTTCTATCTGTGAAATGACTACACTTGAGGATAAACAGATGATCTAAGCCATTTCTGCCTCACAGGAGAGAAGTTGAACAATTAGGCCCTTTTTGGCACTACAGTAAAATGGCTGGGTTATGGCAAAAGACACTGCATGCAGACTGTCTCCTTAACTATCAATATATCAAAAGATGCTGACTGAAAATTAAAGCCAAAAAAAACCACTTTTTTACCCACAGATACCTGACCATCTATAATTTTTCTTCTAAGTATAAACAAATCAGTCAGTTAATGCTGACAAAGAGATGGATAAATAGGAAAATAAATACATTACAACATCATTGTTTTGAAATCTGTCTGACTGATTTCTAAGGTTACAACTAAGACAGATTATCTGGAGCACTTTTAAGTTCTTGGTCCTTGTACCACAACTGTATCTTATACGTGAATCAAGACAAGATTTGTACATGCACTAGCACTCCACTCTGCCTTGTGAAGGCTAGCTGGGCGCATGCGACTGCTAATGGCAGCATACTGCTGGCACATCACTTAGCTACAACAATTGGAGATCAAAACCCAGCATGCACCAGAGTTCATCAGCCTCTTAGTACAGAGGAAACCTAACTGTGCCAATAAAAAGTTGGCAATACCTTTTTAAGATCAGTTCTAAGACTGCTGGTACTGCTGCCACGCTGCAATTGCTGCTGCTCTGTGACCCACACTCCCTCTGCGCCAAAGCTGCCGATGCTGCGAGGGGCTGCAGGGGCAGTTAGCAGGAGCAGCGGCAGCAGGGGCTGCAGGAGGAACAGCAGCAACAAGAAACAGAGCAAGATGAACAAATGGGATGAGATGGGACTGAGTCCTGGGAGAAGAGGAGGGTGGGGGTGCATGGGTAAGTGTCCCAACAGGCCACTTAGCTTGTGCAAAGAAACTGAGATCAATACCAATTCTCACCGATCAGCTCATGGTTTAGCATATATAACCAGAATGTCATTTTCGATGGCACTTTTCAAGGAAAAAAGGATAGTCTTAACACCAGAATAACACAGAACTGCTTCATCTGGTAAATTCTTTTAAAAAATGAAAGAGGATACAAGTGAGTAAGTCAGGAGGCAAGAAATTGTTTGAAATGATGTTGGCTATCACCAAATTTCAAGACACCGTTTCCATAATTAGAACTATTTTATCCCATGGTTCACGCTTCCAGAATTGCATGAAAATCCTAGCTTTCCAGTAAGTCTGTATTTCTTTTGCTTACTGGAAAAAGAATCCAAAGATGAAAACTGTTAAAAGTTCAAAATAATCAAATATTTTTCAAATTTTCATGACTGTTTAAGAGATCTCTTGATTTACAACAGTCTGGGTCATTAGTTTGGCTATACTGTATAACATAGCAAAATTTGTACAGCCAGAAAAGGAAAATTCTGTGTACCTTCAGGACGAAGTCTACTGGAAAGTCATACCTTCAATTTAATGTAGAGGAGGAAATATGACCCGACCCACTATAATCATAAAAAGTACTAAAGCATTAGTAGTTAAACACTTCACAAACAATCAAGAAAAGTCTTAAAGACTTCTAGCTTTTATCTAAGTGACCTCAAATTTGCAAAGATTTATCCAAAACAAAGAAGAGTTCTAGGAGGAACTGCTTCTGAAGCATGGTGAAACCGGGACACAGGAGGCCTGAAGTGTTTGGCTGAATTGATTTGCGTGGCTGCTAACTCACTATAATTGTTACACAAAGCAGTTTGTCAGGAGGTTTTAACACATTGCACTGTACTCGGAGCCATCAGATCTGAGGATAGCTGTTTCTATATAAATCTAAATGCATAACACGTACCATCACAGTCTAGCATGTGACTCTCTACTCTTTGCTTGCCACTCTGAATCAAATGCATCCGCACAGGAAATCCTTGCGCAGGAGCGTGTTGCCCACAACTGGCGGGTTTCTGCAGTGGGGCCGCGGGGAGCCCTGTGCGAGAGGCCGCGAGCCGCCTCGTGGCGGTTCCAGCCGGTCCCAGCCGGTTCCAGCCGGTCCCAGCCGGCTCTGCGGCTGTGCATGCCCGTTCCCCGCCCCACGTGAAGCTCGCAGCACCTCTGTGCAGGCGCGGCTGCGACATGGCAGCTGCGAGAGGCAGAGGGGGCACGCGGCGAGAAAATGGCAGGTTTTCCACCATTTGAGGGAGGGGAAGGTACAAATAATAATGAGCACACGAGGGACCCGCGCTGGGGTGGGACACTCTCCACCGCTTGCGGCCTGTGAGGGGGTGCGCACCGGGGCAGAGGAGCAGGACGAAGCGGGGGCAGCRGCGGAGCAAAGGCAGCGCAGCGGAGGAGACACCTGCACATGGCCTGGCCTGCAGCGCCGCCCAACGTGTGGCCCCAGCCAGGGGCCTTGGGACTGCAAGGGGGAGGGTGCCCGGCCGAAGCTGAGCCTGGGAAAGAGGGAGGAAGGGTGCTTCCCTAAGTGCTTGTTTAATTGTTTATGGCTTTTTTTTCTCTCAGTACCTGAATCAGTAGTTAAAGCTTTATGTTAATTGGCAATAATTAAATTAAGTAAAATTCCCCAAGTCAAGACTTTTGCTCATGACAAGGAGTCAAGTATTTTGGGGGGGAACCTTTGATCTGCTGAGGAGGGACAAGATGTCAGAAATGCTGAGAAATTTTGAACACTTAGCTGGCTCTCCCTTTCTAACATAGACCTTTCTGCCAGAATAGCTGCATCAGCTGATTTTTTTGCAATCTTCCATCTGTACGGCTCCATCTGCACACGCCTGCCGTATGCTTCCCCTCCTGCTCACTTTGGCTTCAGGTTCCAGTGTGACACTAAGGCCTAATGAACAGCTTTAGAAGTTTTAAATTGCTGTAGTTAACAACTATTACCTGTCACTTCAAGTTCCACCATTGCCTTTACTTACACTCTGGAGTACATTATTAATATTTCAATATCAGCAATCAGCCCATTAGCAGATGAACAAATTATTTATTATTTACTCATTTTGTTTACTGTCTACATCTTTATTAAAATTACATAAAATTTCATGTGCATTCCAAGAACTGCTTTTCCGTATTTTGAAACAGACAAAATACTGAGGCAACAAAAATCTTAGAGCCAAACATACATTTTAATACTCATCTTAGTATAAAGGCAGAATTGATCTGTCGTGTCTGGGGTTGTAAGCAAGTTTACAATTTAAATTGTGACAGTGATATATCCACTGACTGAAGTAATACTATGAAAATAATAATTTCCCTCTACCAACTCCCAGTTCTGAGAATATCTGTCATACATTATAATGCAGTAAAAACACCTCAAGCCATGGAAATGACAGAATTTAAATGCAAGGCCGGTGAAGTAGATGTGGGTGTCCCATGCCATAGCTAGATTTAAAGTTTGATTCTGGAACTCAGAATTTTCTACAGTGTATTGCAACAGCTTGTTTTGTGGTTGTACRTGTTAGGTTGTTGCACCTGTTTTATTCCACAGCAAAATGACTTAAAATGCTTCTGTGTCTCCCCAGTAAAATGTTCTTTTCACTGTGCACCTGAAGTGTGTTCCTTTGCTGAGTGATTACAAAATGTAGACCAAAACTGATCTCAGCTGGAGTTAAGCATCAGCCAGTCTAGCATTCATGAACACTGGGTAAAAAGGGTAGGTTTATTGGCAGTCTTCTTTCTAAATATTTGAGAAGAGATATCATTACATCTTTTGTAATACTTCTTCCTTCACTATTGACACTGCTCAAGCTTTAAATACATTAATAAAAAAACAGAATTCTAAGATGAGAAAATCTGAGCAGACTAACGAAGAGGTGATTCTCTCTTTACATTTTGTGCCCACTTTGTAAACAAGCGTTTTGTCTCTTTCAGCAATCTGTAGATCAGTCAGTAGAGGGAGTCATGTATTCAGTGCAACCAAATTCAGTTGCATTCATTTACTTTTAACCTTGATGTTTGAGGTGTAATTGATTCAAAGGTCAAGGCCAGCAAAAAAGGATATCAAGCAGAATGTTTTCTCTTTCTTTTTTTCAGGGGGATGGAGAACTAAGATCTTTTGCCATCTAATTGTCAGTAATGTTTTCTTCCAAAAAGAAGAAAAATGCTAATCCACTCTTATCTTTCCTCATCTCAGCAYTGGTTTGCAAAGGCCTTGAATGTTTTCAACAAGAGGTAGTAAAGATTTGGCTGCAGAAGACAGGATTTTTTTTTCAGGACATGAAACAGCAAGTCTTGCAAATAATGGCTATTTCCCCCCAACTCTTTGCACTGTTGCCTCTATCTATGTACTGTTGCCATTAGTATTGAGAGAGTCATTGTTCATTGTAAGAAAATATAAAAGAACATCATTATAAGTTCAGATTTCTACAGTGGCTTTCTGGAGGGGTTTTGATCAATGCAGTAGGACTGCCTGAAAAGAGAAACATTTTCCAGGAGAATGTATTACACAGAAAGAGAATGCCCTGACACTGAAAGAAACTGGGAAAAAAAAAAAAAAAAAAGAATGCACCTACCAGTAGGCTAGACAAAGGGCACAGGTCGAGGCCTTTTCTTTGAAAGCACTGATTAATGTGAGGTCCTGTTACCTGCTATAATCATCATTTTGTTCAGAGTGAAAGGTTTCCTACATTCCTAATTTGTCTTAGGGATAGTAAAAGAGAAAAAACTGTCTACCTCGGTCTAAGGGTGAGACAGTTTCATTTTGCATTCAGTTCAAAGTGATTGATACAAAGGATGCAGGTTGTCGTACAAATGCTAACTGAGTGATTTCCTGGAAAAGCAGCCCCTGAGGCTCATATCACTCAACTATTTATCTTGATGAGAAGGGTCATTTAGATTGTTTCTTAAATAAAATGTTGCTGTGGCAAAATTAACAAGAACTATTAAAACTTAATAGAGAAAAGTTTGTGTTTATATGCATATGTGTACTCTCAAGGAGAAATGGGACGTTTGTGTAAATTAAATCTCTGTACATTATTTTTCGCTGTGAAATGTAAAACATGCTGGGAATTCCTGCTTTCCTAAGACTGGTAATCTATGGATAAAGAGGTCCTGATTCTGTTTTCACTGAAGTCTGTAACAGATGTCCAGTTGATTAAAATGGGACTTACACAGGCCTTTCTCAGTGGTAGTTCAGCCCCTCTCTCCAGCGATGGACTAGCAAAAGGGAGTCCAGGACAACTAGGCTTCTAAGACTCAGTTAAGGGCCTGAAGTGATGTGGAATAAATACAAGTCAGGAGTCACGAGATATACAGAAAGTAAATTCCAACAAGAGCCTCCACTAATTACAATTCTAGACAGAGTAGAATTGATACTCAGAGGTCATCCATTCTGACAGCAAAAAGGAACAGTTCAACTACTTTTAATACAAGGGGTCACAGACACTAGGAGTGTGATCTGTCTACAGTAGGAAACTTTGGAGCCACCATCACTAACATAATGAGTTTCCCTATAATAGATATTCTGCCCCAAACCTTAATTTGATTCAGTAAAGGCATGACAGTGCATGCGGTCTAACCTCATAGTTGCTGAGGACTCTGTCCAGAAAACAGGAGCACCACTCTTCCTATTGTCAGAATAATTTATCAGACAGCTAAATGTGCGAACTTGGAGAAGGGATAGGGTAATTGGGTTCTGTGCTGTAATGAATCATGGCAATTATTCATAAAGCATGCACAACATCTGCCACCTGTTTTAAGCATAGAACAAAGGCACTAATTTTCTAAGAAGTATTTTAGTTTAAATAACACTATAGGAAGAGTCAGGAGGAGCTGTTGTCTTGGATAGAGTTCACAGGATGTGGGACCATCCATCCCTGTATCTGCTGGTGCTGCTAGGACTGGAGGGTAAATGTGAAAATCCCTCACAAATTCATGTCAGGTGACAGTGAAAGAAAGGAGCAGGAAGCTTCAATTTCCATCTCCCTACCTATCCTAGCAAAAGCCATGAACATCATTATTGCTTGGAAAGGGATATAACATTTTGACCGAACTAGAAGCAGAGACAAAATGCAAAAGAGTTAGAAACCTGAAACAAATACAGGGTTGAGCATGTTTTAGAATTGTCCTTGTCTTGTGCAGTCAACCTGATGACTGTGCCCTCCTTGAGCAAGCGTCTTACAGCCATTCTGCATTTATAATGGTGAGTAGTATTGATCACACAAGCTTTGTATTTTATAGTAATGGCAAATATCATAACTCCCGGAGGCCAAACCATCAACAGTGCAAACTGTATCCAAAGACAGTCCCCATGCTAGATACTTTACTTCTTAAGGTGTTGATTAAGCTAAGATTGCTAACTGTTTATTGATCTGATAAATTAGGTGAAATATTGCTGGTGTTTTAAGCAATAGTTCAACTTTTCTCTATTAGCCTTTTAATCTAAGCTGTAAAGTATGCAGGAATTTGGACAGCTATTCTTTAATATGAAGTGAGCTTTTAAGTCAAACGGAGATTTTCAAAAGTGTTTGGCATCACATCATACATCTCGGTACTAGGCCATCATTTGGTGCTTTGGAAGTTTTACAAAAAATTAATGCCAACACACAGTGAAATATAATAAAGGTTAACTAACATTTTCCATTTTAACTCCCAATTTTGATCAGATTCAACTTTGCCAGACTTAAAACATTTGAGCAAATGTCATCTGTGTCTGCCTCAGGATGGATTTTTCTGTAAAGCTCTAGCTATATCAGTTATAGCCATCCAATATGAACATGAAACATGAAAATATATCAATGTTCTCTCTTTCTCTCTCTCTCTCTCTCTGTGTATATGTATTTATATATATATATATGTCTCTAAGCTTAAATATATAAATATCACACACATATGCTATTTTGTTCAGATGTTCTACTGTCTCTGAGCTTTGAAACAGGGACTTTTAGCTTCTCTAGAAGATCCCTTACATCAGGCAAATGTCTCTAGACATTTCCATGGAAATTCAACCAAACTTTGCCAACTTATAACACAAGAGATATCACTTTAGTCATCCATAACACACACTTGTTACCATTCAACCACTACAGCTTGGTGTATACAGCACATGGTGGAACCAGGAAGCCAGCTAAATAAAGTAGCTTAAGTGCAGGGAGGTAGCACTGAATCACCTCAGTATTCCATTCTTGCTGACAATGACATGGGAGACAAGTGAAAAATGAGACTGAGGAGGTGAAACAAGAGGAGATGTCTACTCTGTACAGAACAAGGTAAGGGTCCTCGTAACAGTTATCCCACACAGAGTAAGTGTATATTTTCTTTTGTTTTTTCTGCATTTAATGTTTGTGGTCTCATGAGAATATTGCAACTCAGTTACTATTTTTGAATTTAATTAAGAGGATTAGAGCAGGGCTACAGTATTTTAGATCAAGACCGCCTGTGTGAACTGACATATAACTGACAGGCATAGCAAACATGAGTCCTCATTTCGTGCATTCTGTGTATTGTATCCTTTTTTTGTCGATCCTGAGTTTGTTCATGAGCTTTTTGTTTGATCAAATAAACTTCTTTCTAACAAGAGCTAACTACTATTTTAAGTAGATTAATTTAATTCATTGATTTATATTAATTTATAGTGTACTATATCACAGGAAACCCATATAAATCCCAAGATTTACTAGGTCTGTTGTATCCTTGACTAGCCCTGATATAAGACACTTCCTCAAGATGTGTAGACAGCTCCTGACTTTTAAGGGGAAGACACCATTCAACAAGGCTAGATCTGGTCACAAAAATGTGACTACAGCTATCTGCAAGCCTAAATACCATGTTTCCATCCTTTCATTTTCACTGAAGCTTTGAAGTAAATACGAAAGGAGCCAGAATTGAGCAAACTACCTGAGGACTGAAATATTTTTGACATAAGTCTCAAATGCAGTGCAAGTCTTTTATATTTCTTCTTCACTGTTCTGGTTTTGTTTCATCTCAAAATGTGAAGGACAGTAGTGATGATGGAAAGATTGGACAGCTGGCCCTAGTTACCTGTGTTGGATACAGACAGAAACACTGTGAGATGCCCTCTTTCAGGAGGCTCAGAGCCTGTGCAGCAGAAACATTTAACTACTTTCTTGCTGAAGGAATTGTGCAACAGGAAGGATTCCATTTCACCTCCACTACTTCAGCGGGTCCTGTGTGCTAAAAGATTTCCTCTCTAGGTGGAAAGGCTGTAATTTCAAACCCATTTGCAACTAACCTGCTGAATTTGCTATGCCAGCATGAAAAAATCTCAAATCTCTTTACTGCCATCAGGGCCAGTAAGAAGTTGTTGAGCAATCCCTACTTTGATCCATCCAACAAACATGATAACAAAGCATATGAGTTCTTTGAGGATTGTTAAATATAACTAATAGTCTAGGATAATGTACTAAGAAATCTGACTTAGAAGCCAAAGCAATTGCTCATTCCAAGTATCTTCTTTTAGAAGACATTGTTTTTAAACTACTTCTGCTTCTCTCCACCCAAATGACAGTCGCCTTTGTTAAAATACTTTCATTAAATTACTTTGTTAAATTACTTTACAGTCTGTTTTGCTTTGTAAAATTTCAATTACAGTTCAGGTGCATTTAGTAATCAAATACAGTTTAACATATGTTATGTAACCAGTTCTCACTGAGTATTTATTATTCACCAGAATTATTAATTATTATTATTAACCAGAATTTGGCTGGCCTGATTGCAGGAAGCCTTATTGGTCTCATTTTCTGTAGGAAAACTGGTTCTCCTTGTTGTCTCTGATTGAGTCCTTGTCATGATTGAGTTCACTGTGATGTGTCACCACCTCCCATTTCCAGTTTCAGTGGGGGAGAAGAAGAACAAGAAGAAAGAAGATCTATGCCCAGTAATCTGGATGTCTTGACAAGTGTGTGGTTTATGATGGATCCAGATTCTTGCCTGTAGCAACATCTAGTCAGCACACAAGGAAATAAAAAGTCCCAAAGTGCCACTTATCCTTACAACTCATAACACATGATTAAGTGTTCCATCACAATGTGAAGAGATGGAACAAAGACCAACCTCATACATTTTCTGCCATAATACCTTTAAAATGCCAAAATGCCTGGGGAAAGACAACTGGTGTAAGAAGCCAGTTTAGATTTCCCACTACTAACAGGTCAGTTCTCAGGCAGGTAACTGTAAGCAGATTCTGGTTTCCTCTGTGCTGCTTAGAGCAAAAGGCAAGTAAGAGAGAATCTAGCCAGGCTCTCCCTAGCACAGGCAAGGTGGGGAAAACACACAAGTTTGAAGCATACAGATGGAAGGGTCATGCGACTGAAACTTTCTACAATTTTTTTCATAAAGCAGTAATCTCTCCCTTCAGACCTTGACCCTTATATTTAGACCATCACAGTTATAACAGTTTTTTATAACCTCTATAAAATGTTAGCAAATGTGTAATATCTGAGGGGGAAGAGGGAATTCCTGTATGTCGCGCTTGCATTTTATTATTATATATCCTCCTGGATCGATAAGATGCAATTATTAGATACATTATTATATGCCATGCTGAGTAAGCAAGGACGGGGCTGCTCCTCGAGGGAAGGCCACCTAGGAGCCCAGCAATCACAGCAGAAAGCATGGCAGCACCCTCACTGGCAGGACTCAGTCCCACAGGGCCCAAGCAGGGTGAGCAGAGCAAGGCTGGAAATCATCRGGCCCAGGCAAGGTGACAAGTCTGGCCTGAGGTCAATCCAGAAAATCCAGTCGGAGCCAGCAGAGAGAGAGCAGGGCGCAGGTCTGCCTGCAGCACAGCTCAGGCAAAGGCTTGGCCTGAGCTCACGTTAGCCCCTGGGGCCCATGGGCAGCGGGTGGAGGGCCAAGGTGGGGCTGGGCAAGGCAGTTAAGGCCTATTAGTGTTCTCCGGGCCCTGACACCCCAAAACATCAATAATGCTTATTAGAGCACTGTATACACTAATACTTAATGCTTCATAGAAGGCCCAAAAGTTTCACAAGTGGAAATCAAACACTGGTAGGTGACAGACATGTTAAGTTTATTTTGAAAGAAAACTGAAAAATTTAATGAGATCTTGCAGTCATGTTTTCCTTTGGTCAAGCAACTACAGAAGAGAGACCCTACATATACTATCCAGTGCAGTTTCCTTGTCCTTTTCACATTCAAGTAGTAGTGGAAAATAACTCTCAACAAATAAATACATTGACTACAGTTTATTATGATTCTATTATGATAGAAATATTAGTAAGTCATTGTGCCATCTTTTTCATCTGCCCCCCTCTTTTAATGTTTCTTCTGAAGCCAAAAGGACAGTTGCATTGCATTCAACCTCATAGTGTGATAACAAAGATCTACAGCATTTGAGCAGAAACAGTAAGCCAGCACTGACAGACAGAAACTTAAAAGGAAATGGGATAGAAATCTTTACTAGCTCACGGAGGCCTCTTCCACAGTCGGCATCTGAGAGCCAGACTCATACGCTTTCATAGAGTGAAGAATGCAACCTGAATTCTTTCATTTCTGCACGATGCCAACACCTGACATGGCAGCATTCTGAGATTTTGATCAGCTCTTTTCTCAAATGGATTATTAATCTTACTTCAAAAAAGGTACAATGATTTTTCTGGAATATATATGGACAACTGAACACTAATATACTTCCTACAGAAACTTACTGGTATTTTGCCAACACAGTGTAGGAGCAATGTGTTGTTATTTATTTTGAGTTACCATCACATCTGAGAGCTCCTAGATACCTTTACGCCAGCAACAATACACATACAGAAGATGAGACCCTGTTCTAAGAAATGTACTGTCTCTAAAGGAGACTAGGGACAATGGCTGACAGCAGATGGGTAAAATACTAGGTACTATCCCATATCAGAGGACTTCATTGCCCTAGGAAGAGAGGGGCAATGTATCATCTGAAGAATCAGACTAGGGCAGATATCAAGACAGAATCTGTGCCTGATTCACTATGACATCTGACTTTTGTTATGGGATCTCACTTGGATTTTATTTTACTAGTGTAAATTATAACTATAGCTTACATAATAATCTTTTCATGGTCTGTAGGTCCTTTCTAACTAGTGTTTTCATTGTAGAATATCAAAGCAGACTGTTGTAATTTTTTGTAATATTTCATTTGCAGCTACATAAAGTGTCAGAGAGCTTTACGGTGTTAAACTTAGCTCACCTGTTACAGCTGCAGCATACACAGGTTAAATAATTTAGTGAGTGTTATATAGTAGACAGTAGAAACCAGATTTCCTAATTTTTGGTCCTGGACTTTCAGTTCAAAAGAAAGCAACCCTGAACAGTCAGGATCTGGAAAAATAAATAAATAGGACAAATAATGTGAGCTCTCTGGAGTTTCCACCAAGAACATTGTTCAGGAGACAGTGCTGGATGTAGTTTCTACATAGTGTTCATGAAGAACTATGGCCAGATACCACACTTTACTCAGTTGCTTACATAAAAAAATGGCCTTCAGATTATAATTTTTCATATTTTTTCTAGTGAATGGCAAAATATTTCATCATATTTTCATGTTAACTATGGATGCCTTCATTTCCCAGACTTTGTGTCTACTGTTTATGTTGAAGTCTTGTATCGGCATGACAGAAAAGGCAAGAGTAGCATGTCTGGATCCAACTGACTAACACAGAGTAAAATGACCTTTCAAAAACTGTGTGGGAATCAGAAGAAAATCCTTTCTTGAGACAGTGTGAGTCTCACCTACTGATTTTTATCAATGAACTCCCCCTCGGAATCAGGAAAGTAGAACTTGTTTCTAAGAAATTATACAGGAAAAGAAAGGACAGAGACCCACAGGTAACATGTTGTGAGAAGCAAAAATGCTTTTCTTATTTCAGAAAGGCAGATGACCAGATGGTCTGACAAAGATTTGGCTAAGCTTGCATTTTGATTGAAGAACTTTGCTTCTTAGTCAGATGCCCAGTAAACACTAGTTTGTTTTAGAGAGACGCAATAGGAGCAAAACAGGAATGATAGGGATTTTCAGGCAAATGCTTTTGTAGGATGAAAGGCAAATAAATAACTTAAGAGTGCACAAGCACAGATCATTCTCCCTTTCCTTCTCCTCCCCAAAGGGCTCCGTGCTTCCCTGCAAATGCAAACACACCTACTAGTGCAGGAACCACTAGTAAAGACTCATGGCCTTGCAACATCTCCTCTGTGGCTCCTGGGACACAGCCGACACTGAGGGGAAGGTCAGATGAAGGCCAGGTCCAAAAGCTGAGAGAGGAGAAATGAAATACTCCATCTACATGCTGTGGCATCATAGGGCACACACTGAAGACTTCAATAAAAAGCCTGAAAGGGAAGCTAAACATTGTTGTAGGAGTTTTTTCCCCTCTGGTCTACAAGATAAAGCAGTTTACTGACACTCTGAATTTGAGCTAAGTTCTGATTTATTAAATTGGCAGCACAAGGCTATGTCCATAGTGCTCATTGGAACAGCAGGTTCACTAGTGCCTGGCAAGCCACTTATTAAATCTACTTAGAGAAGAGGATACAGAAAAATACAGACTTATCACCCAGCTTATATGAAAACAGAGCACAACCAACTCTAAGACATTCCTCCATATTAAGTGTTCTGATTTTTTAATGTATAAAAATAGTAAGTTTTAAGTTTGAATGTATCTTTGAAGAGATCATATGTTGAGCACAAAGGAATTAATGAAGAACCTTAATTGTCATTTCTATCTTAATATAATACCATTATAATTGATCTTGTAAGTTGCTGATCTATTCTGGACACCTGTAACAGCTCTCAGTCCACAGACATTTTGTGGGGAATAACAGATTTAAGTTAGAGATGATCTAATCTTAAAGATTTGTATATCAATAAATGTCAGTCTAATATGAATCCCAAATAATTTTCTTGCATATAAATAGCTGTTTGATCTATCTTTTAATCACACACACACACACACACACACACACAAGCTATGCTAGTAGTCCTGTCAAGCAGATTAACATTTCTGCCAGTTTTGGCATCCAATTCTTCAACTATCATTTTATTAGAGACTGAATCACTTATAACCCTGTCCTTTAACCTCCAGTTCAAACTTATCTGACAATAAATTCAACCTCTTTGTATCTTTTTCCCTGCTAGGATTTTGTGTGCAAATCAACTACCCCTTCTTCATGCCCCTAAGCATTAAGTCATCCTMGCTGCCTGCTGCTGGTGACCTGGTTTCACTTCATTACTTTATTTTCCGTCACATCAGACTATTCTTATCATTCAGTGTCACTCATTGTGATATAATATCTGGTAACAAAATATTTCAGCTAAAACACTGAGCAATAGATAATGCTATCTTCCTGATTTAATGTAATTTTTAAATAGGTATATTACTAAAGTGTTTACTGACAGCTTGCAATAGGGAATCACTGCAAATACTCATTATTCATTATTCACTCATGGACAACTCCTAGTGTTTCTAATAGAAGCTGTACTATATGAATGACCTGTAATAGATTTGTATTTTATCATCTAAGGCTCATCTGTCCAGACCATATACTGTCAAGTGCATAAAATTTTTGTCTCAGTTTGCTTTCATTGTCTGGACTGAACCTCTCTGCTTGCTACTAACAACATCGTGACAAAATAAGTAAACCGTTAGCTTCCTATAGTTGTTCACACTTCACTTGACAAGTGAACTTGTCACTTGACAAGTAAGAACATGCTGAACCTCTGTGCTAACATGAGCAGATGCTAAAGAAGGCCAAAGCAGCTAATCATAACTGCCAATATAGAGGAATACAGGAAAAAAAATTAAGCATCTATTTGCTGTGGCAAGAGGGAACAGTTTTCTTTTCTAATTCTCAGTGCGTTTGCTTCTTTCTAGTGATCCCACAGCACTTTTGTTTGTGTAGTCTAGCAGACCATTAAAGCTAAAATGCTGATGTTGACAGTGCAATAAAGTTGAATAATTGCAGCCTATAGTCTTTTTCTAAGTTACTTGAAACATGACTATTGTTAGATAGATTTACTTCTGGTAAGTAAGTGATATATTTTAAAGAGTGTGCCATGGAACAGATGGGACTGGCTGGCACAAAGTTACAGTAAGTGGCAGTGAAGTGTATGGTAAATCACTTGAACAGAAGCAGCTCAAGRCAGTCAGTTCAATGAACCAAGGCCCTGTTAAACCTTTTCAAACTCAAATTAGTATTGCTGGCACTGCCACTAGCATTTGTAGCTAAATGTCAGATCTACTATTACTTTTCATGGCCTTGAAAGTAAAACTGCATCAATGGCCAAAGCTCTGAATGTGAATTTAAATATGCAAGGACCTGCTCAATTAGTAGCTCTAATTTAAAAATAAGCACCTGGCCTCTAAGCTCACTTGCTTGAACTGGGTGTGCTCCAGCTTATCAGTTCTTGTTAAGCTGATTCAAAATGTCTAAGAATTAAAACAAGGATGGATGATCATCTTTATTTTAATGGGCACCCCTTATTTGAAACATGAAATTTATTGAGTAAGAACTTACTTAAAATAGATGAGTCAAGCAAAGTCATTTAAAGATTTTTGTTACTGCTTCCCATTCAGCTTTTGCCAGTCCCCTTCCAGTCTGTCACTAGAGGATGGGGGCCTGCCCTTTGCTATGCCCACAGATGCATACTCCTGCTTCCTTCCTTGGGTCAGTACGTAACAATCAGGGAGTTGTAAGATGAGTCAAAGTCAACTCACTGATCCATCTGAGAACTAACCTTGCAGAGCAGTAACAAAAAAGATTAGGTTTCACACACGCTCTCACTGCAAACAGGAGGGAACAAGAATGTACAGTTTAAGGTAGAGAGGACAGCAGGACTACTCATTTCAATGGCAGCCTGAAATTTGCTGGCTGAAGCCATATCCTGAGAAGCCAGCATAAGTGTACACTTTGACACCAGAAATAAGTCACTGCTCAGTGCTGACTTCTACAATTAAGTTATGTCCTCTCTTTTTATACCCATGTCCTGTTGTTTCTTGAAACACATTTAGTAAGCCTAATTAAAATAATACATGGATCATAACTAATCAATAATTAACAGGCAATTCTCTTCAAGGTGCAATGTTAATTGTCTTTTTAAAAAAGATTCATAAAATTTTATGCTTGCATTTGGAATAAATGAAAACAAATCAAGAAAGCATCAGGCATTTAAAGATCCCTATAGAAAGATTTCAGTTAACTTCATTAACATACGTTATCCTGGTATCATCTGGATTTCAGCTAGATGACCAGATAGATCAATTATACTTCTTCTTGCACTATCTTACTTCTTGACAGCTTACTTCATTCTGCTGTCCTCAGCACACTCTGTCCGTGCTATTGGCTCACATATATATGGACAGGTAGACCATCTACTCACCTCTTCCCTTTGCTTCCATGCTGAGTAGCAAGGTGAGATACCAGCTTTTGTAACACCCCAGCTGAACATTTATACTATTTTTAACACTTGCATTCTCCTCTAATGCAGATGAAGTATTTTTAGTTAGATTTTGCAGGTGGAAAAGCCACAGTCTCTAATTCTCCATTGTCTTTGTCTTCCTATGTAGGCTATAGGAATTACCTGTGTTGCTACAGTAGCATCTTGAATCCCCCAGTCAGTACAACTTAACATACACAAGCCTGAAGGGTTCAAAATCTCAGCAGCAGCAAGAAATTTAGTTAAATTACCAAGTCAGCATTCTCAGCATTTTTTAGCATCATCATTCCCTTTGCTTAAGCACAAATGATAAAGTCTAGGACAACAAAGTACTAGGCCCAGAAAGCACCTGCTACATGAGCAAACAGAACAACACTGGCCAAGACATTAAAACTCATGATCATCTGACTCAAATCCCTTTCTCTAATGTCACACTGTCTAACAAAGTGTATGTGAATATCATTAAAAATATATGCTAATATAGATAGTGTATTTATTATTACTTAGGAAACTTGTTTATTAGCATATATTTTTATATGCCCCAGTATAATTTCACAACAGGAGAGTTTTATTTTGCCACCACATTTGAGAAATTGTGGTTCAGTTGAAGAACGATTCAGATCTACCCATTGATTGAATAAATATTCTCATCCCAGAAGAATTCCAAGTATAACCTGGAAAGTCTGTCTATTTCTATAATGCTAGCTGCATTTCTGAAGAAAAATAAGGAACAAAAACTTTGGTTTTTGGTTTTATCAGAGAGTCAGTCATACCTTTATGAGTCATACCTTTATGAGTAATGAATTATATTACAGGGTGAGTGTTATATTGACTATTGAATTCCCTATCTCTAAAATGAAATTAATTTAACCCTAGTTTCAAATACACAAAATGAGCTTCCTGAGTCTTAGTTTAAGTCCAATTATTGAAGAACAGAGCACCTTTCAGTCACTTGGATTCCCAAAACTACATCAAWTTTCATTTTAAAAGTTGCCAGCAGAAAAATATTACCTCTTTTTCCCTCAGGCATTTTTCAGTAATTCTTAAACAATAGAAACATATCCATCTGTAATCTATTTATTAATTCTACCATCATGATGGGGAAACCTGAAAATGGATGAGTATATGTCAGACTGAAGGAAGGAGCTTTTATTTTTAGCTTCACAATAATTCCTATACATGAGTGGTAACACTCTTTGGCACTGATTGACTGACTACCCCAATGAATCCCTGCAAATAAAATAAAGTATTTAGGAAAGACATTTACTGTAAAACCTGCTTATTATTTATCTCTGCACTGATAGTGTTTTTGCATTCTTATGCTCACATGCATACAACTGTACCTGATAAGGTACAAATTTTGACTAGTAAATAGTGTATATGATAGACTAATTATCAAAAAGTTGTACAAGAACTGGAAATGCTCTTATAGAAGTCAAATGAATCAAACTGATATTTTCAGTGATGAGCTTTAAATATATATGTATGCATACATTGATAAATCAAAACACACAAAATCCACTAGACAGAGAATGTACTTAGTTTTGATCACTTCCAAAAGGATATGAGATTTTAAAGGTTCAGAAAAGGCTGAAAAAATACAAATACAAGCAGATAGATACCTTAATTACATAATACAGTATAATGGAGGTGTTCTGGCACAAGAATATTCTAAAAATAGAAAAGTCATATTAAGATAATTAACTCTGGGCATGAACTAGTAGAAAACATCAGGAAAAAATTAGTCTAGCATCAGAAAACTAGACATATTAGGAAAGTTGAAAACTAAGGCCAAGAAAACAAACGTTTTGCAATTTTACAGCTACAAAATCTCCTAAAACCAGAAAAAAACATGATAAACATGAGCACAGTAAAGACAGATACACATTCACTGGAGTCTGAAAAAAATATGAAGAAGATTTGGAAAGGTGTGAATTGTCCCATTCACCTAGTGTGATAACTCTGATAACTCTGTCAGTAACAATCTAAAGCTACCATCCTGAAACTGATACCTTGCATAAAGCTCAATATCACTAACACAGCTCTCCTCACGAGAGAGGGGGCCTGGATGCAAAAACTATTAACTGAGTATTATTTTAACAGAATTCTAGGTTTAATTAATTCATTTTAAAATCCTGAAATGCTACCCACTTTTGGCTAATAGTCAGAAGTCCCTCATGTTTTTTCCCCAAGCTTTCAAAGCCTTATAACTATTACAATTAAAAAATTATTTGCATCATACTTGACAATTTAAAATCAAGTCACAAGGTAAAATAAACAGAAGTCAAACTAAATGGGCTACTCTAAAAATGTACTTTTTCATATTTCATTTTAAAAGCTCCATTTTCCTCCATTTTTCTGAAGTTGCTGTAAAATGTCCAGATATTTTACACTGCAGTTAAAACCATGGGCCTAACCATAGAATTCAACCCGTTTATGAAGAATACGTGTGACTTTTCTTACCATTCTCCGATGTTAACTCAGCAACATTAATGTCAATACTAATTTCTGTTCTTCTTTGCCTTACAAGGTATAAGCTTCGAAATAATGCTCTGTAAGTTAGAATGAAACAAATAATGCTGCTGGGCTTTATCGCAGCCAATCAATACTGTTGCAAAAATGTAGGTTTCCTAAAAGTTTTGACCTTAAATCATATGCTTGGAGAGAACTATTTTACATTTAATAATGTTGCAATAAATTGCCATTTTGTTCACTTTAGAACTGTAAATCCAACATTGGAGGAAATTATTAAAAGCTAAGCAGGGATTGAGCATATCTAATAGGTTCCTTAAACCTTAAGTGTTGAAACTTGTTATTTCAAAGAACCAACAAAAGCAGACTCTGAGAAGAAAACTTTGCCAATAATTGGCCAAACAATATTACCTGGCATGACAGGAAATCAGCATCTGGCAACAAGCCAGCTTCTAAAGCTTTCATCAGCTATTTTAATCACCAAAGATTATTATTCCAACTTTAAGAAGCTTATGCGATTTATCTTCATGTGTTTGACAAAAGAAAGTCAGCAGTCATTTTGAGAGAGGCACTGCTATTGTGCTCTGTGATATTTTAGACTGTCAGGAAGTAATACAGTTTACATTATATACTCTGTGTAATCCTTACATTCCTGATTGTATAAGCTGCAGCAAAAAAGCTCTATGTGATGATGACCACATACTTATGTGTGAAATTGGACATAATGCAGGACCAATGTTCCCCTTTTCTTTTCTCCATAATGTAATTATGTGTTATTGAAATGCATAAGAATCCAAGACTGAAAGAGAAAGCTTTGTTCTTCCTCTTAAAAAGGTTACAAGAAAGCCATGCTTTCTCAGCGGACCATTTTTTCATGTTTTCAAAGGGCTAATATAAAGAAGTAATTTTTAAAAAGCTTGTATCATAGAAATAATTGATGGACTTTTGCTAAAAAATACATTAGATTAAGTGAAATACATTTATCATGACAGAGACCATGTTAGCCATAGAAAAGATACAGTGCAGACCTGAAAATATAGGATGATCACAATTCCCTAGCAACTGGCTCCAATCCTGCCCTGACAGGTACTTCTGCTTCCATCCCCAAAGTTCCTAGGCTTTATACCTCTTTCTTGCCCCAGTTAGGTGGTACTAATGGTGATACAGCCATCAGCTCACAGAAAGTGGCAGCAGCCTTCACTTGCTATCACTTATTTTCAGGGCAAACAATGATCTCCCCAGCATATTAAATAATAAGTTCCCCAGATTACTGAGTTTTCCAAAGTATGCATAATACATTTTACAAAATTAAAACAAGTAAAAACAAGTGAAAAGGAAATAGAGCATTTAAAGACTAGTCTAGTTATCAGAGAAGGGGTCTGAGTTCACAGTTCTACAATACTACTTTTTGATAGTGCTGAACTCCATGAAAAAACCTGTGCTGAGTTCATGGGAGCCTAGAGTTCTCCTTGGGAGACGTCCTTGGGATTCACCTTCTGAGACATTCAACTTAATCGAGTAACTTCCACTGATTTAGAGGATGAACTTCTCCAAGTTCATACACAAGCAGTCCCGTTCATTTAAGAGTGTAGTCTAAAGCATGGAGGTTTCACTCTGATCTTGAAAAGGACCATTTCAAGGCTCAGGTTTTAGAAAGATTTTGGGGTCCTTGGTAAGAGAAGCTATATCAATGCTAAATATTGGAAAGAAACCAATTCTGAGGGGTTTTTTAAATTATAAGATATTTAATACCATCTGACAGCTGGTTTGATTTAAGTTTGGAATCATTGGATTCACATTCAAATTGACTCAAGATCTTAAAGGAAATGGAGAGAGGATAAAATAAGCACTTATATTCAAGAAGATGGATGCACTTCGCCTTCCTTATAACAATCTTTCTATCAAAAGTTTGCTTACTATTACATGTAGAGAACAAGAATGAGCTTTGACTCTCTTCATCAAAAAAGGTCCACTACCTAACACCATTTACCAAGCAAAGGACTATTAAGAAGATGCCTTATCATACTATTCACTTGCTACTAATAGCAGATGTAGGGCCAGAAATTTCTGTACCCTCCAAGAGATATGCTTAGGTTATCAAGGCAAATCATGAGAGAAATACTAATAGATTTCTTGTGCTTTTCATCCCTGCATGAGACACCACTGGTTCTACCCAGGAGATACCACATTTCCCTTTCTTTCCCAACCTTTTGGTTAAAGAAAAGTCCTTCATAAACACACAGGATTGAAGGACTCTGCACAGTAACATAAAAGATTTCCCCTCAACACATACTTGTTCTGCTAGATATATACTACTCTGTATCTTTTAAATGGGGTAAGGAAACATATTCAATATCTGTTTGACTATCCTATAAAATAGATTACATATGTTTTTAGTTGTCTTCTTTCTGACCTAGGAAATAGAAAGGTCAGTGTAAGTAGTGATACAAGATATAAAATTGTATTAATAGCTAGAGGAATTAGGAAATTGCTGAAAATAATTAAAAATGCTTTACTTTCTTCAGACTCCCTCTTACTTCTATGAAATACTGTTTCTCATAAGTATTTTTTATCACATCTTTTTTCATCGAGAAGTTGCCAATTTCACACATACAAAAAAAAAGCATTACCAGTTAAAGACCAGTTCTAGATTTTAAGTGTTACGGAAGTACCTTTTTCTCTCTTACTAGACTGCAATTGTATTTCTTGCCTGGGTCTACAGGCAGAAGACTGTGATAATTTTATGCTCAGGACTTGCTTTACAGCTTTTAATGAGGCAGTTTGTGAACTAAGAAAGAAAGGTTAAAATCTGAAAAACAATCATACTGCAGGGTAAAGTTGCTATGGAAACATTTTTAGAAGAAGAAAGTCTTGTGGTCTTTCTGTTAGATTTCACTCCCTCCCCCATTTGTATAGAATGTGTTTTGATACATGTATGGAACAAAAACCATAGACCCGACCTCCAAGCATCATGCAAAGCTGAATGGCCATTCCCCCATCCTTCTCGCAGGCCTGCCAATAGAAGACAGACTTCAGCAGTAACCTCCCCTAAGGTCCGGGTCTATCAGCATCGGGAAGCACCAAGCCCAGAAAACAGACAGCTTTTACATCATGCCCTGCCAGATCAAATAGCCAAGCGAACACCAGAGTGGAGGACCGCACACTAAGAGCAGCCTGTCAACACCCTGTGCCTTTTAAGCTGCAGTGGCTGCAGATAAAGCTCCTCTGTCACTCATAACCAAGGGAACAGCACACAGGAAGGAAAACAGCAACAGGCCACTTAGAAAGTAACAGCAGTAACAAGCTGTTGAACTGGGACTGCATGAGACTCGGAGGACTTTCTGCAGCTTGGACTGGACTTTTATTCCCTGTGTTGACTATTTGCTCTCTCCTTCTTTAATAGACTCTTTCCTGCAGCCTCACTCCACACCTTCTTTTTATCTTTCCTCACCCCACTCTGACCAGTTCCCTCCTTTCCACATTCATTTTTTCATTCCTTCCATTTAGTTTACCTCTTTCTAACTCAATTTACCCCCCACCAAAAAACACTGACTCCAAGCTGATGTTTACTACCACCATACTGTTCCTTCTGCGCATCCAGCTCTTTCTACCTCCATCTCAAATTGCTTAAATCTTAATAATCTAGATTACAATTTCCTTGAAACTGAGGTTGCCTTTACTTATTTTACATCTGTTGCATGCCTGCCAGAAAAAGTAGAAAAAAGTACTAGAAAAGGCATAATTAAGAATTGGGCATTATGGACTTAAAAACACAATTAATAATAAGCATTATCTTTAAGTCTTACAAAATTCCCAATTTTGCCTATACACGACAAAACAGTGAGCAAGCATAAACTCTGGAACACTGGCCTCAAAATTCATGAGTACTGTATATGGACTGAAGTATTCTGAAGTGCTTCAGTTTCACAGCAGTTGTAAAGGCTTGGTAGCACATAGTGTATAAACTGTTTATCGGGGCTCTGAGCACATCTCCCTTCCAGGGGAGGGTTGACTGCCAGGACTCAAGGCCTGCTGAGAGACAGCGCAGCCCAAGGCGGTCCTGTCCCACTCATGGCCGTGGGAGAGGCTCCCGGACATGCTGCAGGGGGCCGCAGCCAAGGTCTTGCTGCACCCTGGCACTGCCCTGCTACCTAAGTAATAGCAGTCTTGGAGCTAACAGTAATCTCCAGTCACAAGCTCAAAGCACAAATATCCAAAATGTACTCATTAAAGATGGAGAGACAATCTTCCATGAGAAAGTTAAACAGAGGGGTGTCAAAGACCATCCTCCAAAAAGTAGGTACACCAGTGTCAGATGGAAGACTCTGTGCAAACAGACCTCCTACCTACTAATGTGGTGGCCCATCATTATCCCACAGTCTTGAAATAAGGGAAAATTACAGTAGGTTAAAGTGGCATTGCCATTTCTCTATATTGCTCAAGCCATTTTCGCTTCAGTTTGATTTTCCACTTCCCTGGTTTTTAACTTCTGTCAAAAAAGCTGAAGAGTGCCACATACACCTAGATGTTCCTTGGATCTGAATCCATATGTATCCCAGTCTCATGTCTGAAATACTCCATATGAGTTATCCGTTCTTATGAAGATCTGTAAGTGCCAAGTCCAAAAAAACAGAACAAAAAGATACTCTAAGTAGATGTCTAAATTTTTTGTCTGTGATTTGAGTTCTAGAATTTGAAGATGTAATTTTACATAGTCTCTCCCCCATTCAGTATGTAGGTATCAAATTCTTTCCATGAAGGCCCTCTCTCTTTCAAGTAGCAAACATAAATGCAGTTTGTAAACAAATACTCAAAGTTCAATACTGAGATTTATTGGCCTACTCCTTCTATTTATGTGCTAAAAGCATACAACTTGAGAGGATTCATGTGTTGTAGCTCTCTGGCACTGGTGCGGAAACTCCGCTGCAATGTCCTGCAGTAGTTTGGAAGTTGCCTGGAAGGGCTGAGCAGCAGTTAGTGATCTCCAAATCTTCCTGTGAACAAATTTTTGCAGTTTGTAGTTTTATAGATCCGTGGGTCACACCAGAGAGTGCTGGCTACTTCATGACTGGTGGGATATGTCTCCAGGAGCAGCTGGTCTGAGGCACCTCCTATTCACTGTTAAATCTACATAAATCTAGCATAAAACCACTGGCTTAACAGACATTATTTAGAATTTCAGAATCTTTGTCATGATCAGTTGCTATGTGATGGTTCAAGTATTTTTCAGAAATCCGCCCTACAGCTTCCAACTTCAGCTTCAAATTACAGCTGAAAACTCATAGAAGAATAATGTAATGGAGCAGGAGTAGCAGTCAGTATTTGTTACACAACTATTATAGTTACCATAAGGCTTGCATGATTCAGGAACACAGGGAAAGCAAAACAATGGCAAACCTGCATAGACCTGTGGTGAATGGCAGGTGTCTCCCTTCACCTCTCTTAGTATTGCAATTTGGTGCTGTTATTGGTGCCTAGTGGTCATTAGCAGTCTCTTTATGTCACCTTCTTCCACTACAACTCTCAGGAAGCCCAAAATACAGTGTTACGACCTAAAATCCTGTTTTTCTATTTAATATTATAACTAA
Source organism: Apteryx rowi (assembly GCF_003343035.1). Lineage (NCBI taxonomy): Eukaryota > Metazoa > Chordata > Aves > Apterygiformes > Apterygidae > Apteryx > Apteryx rowi. The sequence goes on from NW_020450730.1 coordinate 96,921, forward strand.
AACATAAGCTTAATTCAATTAGTAACTTTCATCCTATTTTTTATTTTTAAGTTATGTAATGTCTAGGACTAAGTCACTAAAATGTGCTAACATGCTATTAATATCTTTCACGTAATAGGAAGTAACTTGTTTGAGGTAATTTGAGGTGAAACCGCACAAATTCATATTTAAAGAAAAATATAATGTTTTAGTATGTTAAAACTTGCAAAGTTTACTAGCATACGCCAGCATATTACACTTTGTTTTCTCTGCTTTTGCATCAGATCTCTCACAAACATAATCATCTAGGATTACCATTAAGCATGTACATGTTTTTAGAGGAGGCTAATCTTACTTTAGTTTGAAGTAGATAGGGCTAGACATGAAAATCTGCATGAATAGTCCATTTCCTATTAGGTCTCAGGCAAGCTACCTGTCCTCTGCAGCTCTGATTTTGCAGCTGTCATCTTTCCCAGCATTTGGCCAATGAAGGAATCTTTTGTTCTACTGATAAGTGGTGCATTGTTCCCTGCTCAGGTGCCCAGAACAAAAGGTATAAGGCAATACAAGGAGCTTCTCTCCAGACTGGCTTAATTCCTTTTCATCTACAGGAGATTTTTCGCTGAATGAAACTTTCCTTGCTCAGGCTAAGAAATACGCAAGGTTGTTTGTATTTAAGATCTTATGATACATTATAAAGATTTCAAAATATTTTTAAATGACATTTTAAGTGTTTAAGGTAAGTATAATCTGTTTACTAACATGGTTATGACAGTAAACTGACTGTTTTTATTTTGCTTGAGCTATCCCCATGCTTATTTATTTCAACAACAATTTCCACGTTATTTACAGACATTTGCAAATCACTAGTCACCTGCTTTTATTTATTCTTGTTGCAAATCTGAAATCCCCACCCTGTAAGTTTTCCTTGGTTTGTCCTCCTTGCATTGCTAGGGGAAAGTTCTTCAGAATTATTTCTGCATGTTTTATATATTCTTTAATTGATCCAGTTACAGGAAGGGGCTTCATCAGCTCTAACCCATGTTAAGCTCATGAAAACAAAAACCAAAGGCCAAAAGYGAACCAAAAAACAAAGGCCACTTAACTGGCTGGGGAAACTCCCTGTGACAGACATTGTCTGTTTGATTTTTGTATTCTCAGACATACGTTCAACTCCCTTCAAGAAGTTTTCATGGGTCAGGCAGAATTCTCTAAAAAGAGGGAGAGATTCCTCTTCCCCAAGGAGCAATCTTCCTCATTCTCAAGGGAGAGAAAATTTCAAAGCACAGATGTAGTAGGTGGACAAGTGAGAGTCACATCAAGGAGCTGAGAACTTGTAACTCATGGAAAAGCTGACAGTGAGTCTGCATTAACATTTTTGTCTGGATCAGGAATTGACTTCTGATGCAAATCTCCTAATAGTTCTCAATCAGTGTGCTTTGGTTTGCACCACAGACTGGTCTCAGACCACACAAAATTTCATTCTTTTAGATGAAACTAAACCAGGAGATGGGCACCTTGCTAATGTTAAAGTATGCCTGGGCAAATGTGCTCCAATCACTAACTGGCACGCAGGCCAAGGGACCAGACTAGAGCTAGTCTGAAATAAAACTTCCAGCATGCCTAGTGTGGATGCTGGGTCCTCAGCATCAGTTCTGGTCTGTTCCTATTACGCTGCACAACTTGCTAATATAGACATAGCCTGACAGGAGCAGAGAACAAACAGGCTTTAATAGATTTAGAGGACCTGCTGGGCAGCAGAGGGTGTTGCACCACATTTCGTGAAACTCAAAAAGCCTCTGAACTGGCTAAATCCAAGCCTGGAAGCAAAGATCTGTCTTTAAGGATAAGCCATCTTTCTATTCTGCCTGGCTGTCGCTTTCTACTGAAAAAAAATTAGCTATTCTTTTTCACATTTTAATAAAACCTGGCACTTCTGATTTTAAAAGCCTCTGAGCTTTCTTTAGGGGTTCACCATAAAGCAAAGGTCTATGGACACCCACCTCGAAGTCCTGGCTGACTTGGGGTCTCATCACACAAGCATTGCTATAGGGTTGTTTTGCTGACCTGAAACACAGCTCTCAAAAGTCTTGGGATAGTCTCCATGCTGCATCCATGAATGAAGATTGAAGGAACACAGGATAAGCAAATGGGAGCTGTGCCCCATGTATAACACCTCAAATATTCTGGAATTATTCAGACCTCAGGCTGCCCACATTTTGCCAGAAGCCACATGAACCAGGAACAGCTTACARTACAAAAATGACTTAAAGATCTTTATCTCATTTCCACAGTACTGAGCTTCACCAATGCACATGTGTATGCTCTGGATTAAAAAGCATAGCATGCAAAAGCACCTGTGATACAAGTTCTGGTTAAATATAAGCTATCACTTGGGCTCCTAAATAGTAAGTAGGGTAAGAAAAATCATGTTTAATGAATATACTCTGAATATAATATTAAGCTTTCTTTATCCGGTTATGGTCAGGCATTCTCAAAGATTACTACATGCATTTCTTAGCTACAGGTAGATCAAAACGCTCATCATTGCTTTGCATATTTTGTATTAAAAGCTGCTACAATGCATGGTGTGTAAAGCTGCCAGTTCAGAATAGCAGTGTATTCAACTTGACCTCAATCACATGGAAACCAGAAGGGTAGATGCAGGACATCAAGTAGACAAGCCCAGAGCTTATTGCTAGCAGCATTTGGTATTTGATATATGTTCATTCTGACAAGTTACAGAGACCATAAAATTTGGTTATGAATGCACCTTTGGAAGATGCTTTCTGAATTTTTGATAACTAACTTTATTTACCAGCAAATAATGATACAATTTATAAAACTTTCACAGTTCTCTGAAGTGGTAAAAGTATTCTAAACATAGTTCTTGCACCTGCTACATTGATACAAAATACCTAGAAACCTCTGATCTCTGACCTTCGGATGCTCGTAAGGTTTGTTATACCAGCTAGTGTGTTCATCTTTTAACACATACAATACATATTAACTAACGAACACATTTAATTAATTTCTACATTCCATAATTGAGAATAAGAATTTAGTTCAGCTTAATAAAATATTGGTAGTATATAGCTAATGACATCAGCCACGATCATACAGGAGATTGTGGGTGGGAGAAAACAAATGCTTCTTACAGCTTCACAAAAAAACCAATCATCTGCTAATAGAATTTAGGAGTATGCACAGGCTTTTCCATAATCCTACCTGACAGTGTTTCTTTTATAATCCACCATCTGAATGGATGAAACAGCTCCTAAAGGAAGAAGTATCTTTCCTCTTTGTGCTGAACTGTCATAAAGCTGCAAGATGAAAAGCAGACTGATTAGACTGTCACTTCTGGAGTACACTATTCTGTTCTGAGAAAATATAAGTGAATAAGACATACAGAAAAAAGAAAGATGAATTTGTCTTCAACTGATTAGGAGCAGCACACTTATGTGTATGCTCTAAAGAGTACTGAACAAACCAAATCTATGACATAAGTTATCAGAGAAGCAATCTTTTTTCTTGGAATTCTGGCTATCTGAGTGCAGTTCATACTAGGCATAATCCAATTTAATGGCTGATGGCCACCAAAATGGGCACCTCTGCTACTTCTTTCTGCCTCCACTTGTGTGATCTAGCCCATTCTTTTGCACTGAGTCTAATCAGCATGTAGCCTCAGGGTGTCTCAGTTCAACCAACTGATCTGATAGAAAACTACCCCACTGAAAAAAAGATTGTTTTTCTGACAGATCAGAAAATTGAACTAATTCATCCTATGGACGTAGGACTTCAATAAATTTATTGGCATAAATACAGAAAGCAAGTTTCAAAGTTGTGTGCTTTTGAAACTGATGTTAAAAAGGAGGCGGCAGCATGTAGCTAGGGATAAGGAGGAGATGGAAACATTCTGTTTAGAGGATTAGCAGGTTATACATAGACTTTTGGGGATTCTTCAGGGGGGTTTTTTAGTGACAAAAATGACAGTGAACTTGTGTTCTTAGTCTGCAAAGAATGCAAATAAAACCTTCATTATCTTTTCATATCTGCTTAGATACTGAATTTCTGAATAAATAGTAAGGTAATATAACAATGTTTTTAAAACAGTTTGTACTTCAACTAATCTTTGTCAAAATTAACACCATGAGACACTGAACCATTTAGCGACTGTTACAAGAATTGCTCATGTGATTTCCTAGGTTGCTTGTAATATCTTTGATTATGTAAGACACTGTTGACTGTGATGTTTGAAAGAACTCTATTCTTCACATCCATTAATTTTTACAAGAAATTTAATGAGTGTTAATAGACCCCAGAAAAGTAGCTCATGTAAAGTTCAGGAATTATCTGCCCTCAGTCTTTGTAATAACAAACAGCAGTAATCTCTTTATTTTCCATTAACATTTTGTATTACTCTGTCTTTCAGCAATTGAATTTTCAAAAACGGATTCAACACTTTGCACTTGTAATATAGAGACATATTTCCAAACAGATTTCTGAGATTTTTTTATCTCTTGCCAAGCTGAAATTCATTTTTATGCTGTACAGAAGTTATTCATTATTTTTATTAGTGTTTTAGCAGGGTTCTGAGATTACTTTAAGTTTAAATCAAGATCAGAGAAATTCTTCTGATTTCAGCAACATACTTTCTAAGCTTATGGATTTCCCACAGAAATTTATTCTAGTCCACTAACTGCTGCAAGTTCTCCCAGTTCTGTAGTTCAGTAACAATTAAAGGACACTGAGGTCTGTGCAAACATTTAGCTATTTAGCTATTTCTCTGTAGTGGTCAAATACACTGAAGAAGTTACTCCTGAGACAGTCTAGGCAGCTACATGACACAGGTGCATATTTATTTAGAAAAGCAAATAGATAATTGACCTGCAAACAGATTAAATGGATTCTCTTTATAACACACAATATGCAGGGAATCGTGCAGGAAGTCAGCCATAAAATTTGCTCCATTACATGTACCACCTCAACACATTTCCATTACGCTCTGTGATTTTTTCCCCCCCTGCTAGCAATCAAGTTGATGTGATGGAGATTTTAAGTAGTCTGAAACTGTGTTTACATCATCAGTCATTCCAATACAATATTTATACATTCAGAGGCTTAATATCCTCACTGCTACCACTTTTCTCCACAATTTTTTACCTCACATCTTTTGTGGTTTGCACTGTACTTCTTCTAGTAACTTCCTTTTATGAGTCATCCTTATAAACTAACATGACAAACAAAATGGGACAAGATAGTTACCAGATACTTGATGTTCAAGACTAGGTACTTTAGAATATTAACTTTCACCAGAAAAAGTGCATATTTTTTATATCAAAATATATTTTTTCACTTATTGTTTCTCTCTACTGAAGGAAAATATTTTTAAAGATACTTATTTATATTTATTGAGAACTATGAACCCAAATTTCTATAGAAGTTAGAACATCTCTCCTAATAGGAATATAATTCTAAGAATAATCCCCCTGGGGAGAAAGTCTCAACTTTAGCCTGCAATATTTGTGACTTTGCCTTTACAGTCAAAAGCAGGGAAAACAGGCACATTGGCTCTTCATACTCTGCAGGAGGGCCACTTCCATTAGAATCTTCTTATATCACTGGCAGCTTTCAGATTGTGAAAGATAAATCTTAGTAGAATCTCAGTTCACAAAATAAAAATGTCATATATCAGCCCAACAAAGAAGTAAGAATGAGAGAAGGGCTGGTTTCAGGCTATTTCTCTCCTGACCATATGTTCTAGCTTCATCGCAGACCAGTTGTGCTAAATCTGCAATTCAGGCATATTTCTGGTTAGAACACTGGCCAAAAGCATGTTCCATTCATCTCTAGTGCAGCCACATGAACGTCACGCGGTATTTTGCAATCTGCAAGTGACACCATTTGGCCTTCTAGGCAAAAAGGTTCAAGGACGTTCAGTGCTATATGCTCCTGTACCTTGGACTAGAGAGAATGTCTTCATATGAAGAGCTACATTCACATACTCAGTACAGAGAAGACACAACATATGCTGACCACTTGATTTCTTTCATTAATTTTACTAACAAACTGGGTTTCTTAATCATGTATAATCTTCTGGCCTAACTATTCACCTTATGTGATTCTTCAGCTTGCACGAGCAATCACTTTTCTATGAGAAGGGGCTTACAGGGAAGGGAAATGCTACTGAAATGCTTATCATTTGGCTAAGCTTTAGCATTTCAGACCACCTTACATGCTGCCTTGCTTTGAAGAGAAATACATGTAAATCTAATAAAGATTTACAATTGTCAGTGGAAGAATTTTGAGGTTAACAAGTTTTTCTGTAACCCCATCAACTTGTAATTTGCCTCCATTTCAAATGTTGGCAGGTAAATTTTGTGCAACTCAACAGTTTTGCACTGCCAGGGCTTTAGCTTAAGCTGCTGTATTTTCTAAATGGCTAACCACCTTTCTTTGATCTCTGTGAGGCCCTGTCAGGTAGAAGGTCTGTTAAACCCCTGAATTTCTTTGGGCTCTGTTTGGCTTCACAATAACATCCCCAGTAACTGTGCACACCCTTCTCCTACATTTTACTGTTTTCAGAAAAATACCTGGAGAGTTAAAGGTCAAACAGATGGGGGTAAATAGGCAGCCAAGTAGATAGTGTATTTCAACTGTGTAATTCAACACTTGCCACAAAGAAAATGTTAACTCTTGATGTAAAAACAGCCTCCTCTCATAAACACTTTAAAAGAGTATCACTGTGTTATTCTAAATTAATTCTAAGTTAATTCTAAATTAAGGAAAATCCTCCAGAGGACCCAACTAGAGTAACCTGTTAAACTGATTTTGGGATTGGCAGCATGAGCTCTCTGACTCCATTTTTGTGCAGCAAGTTTGCAGCTGCAGGATAGCATTAAATATTTTATTTATTAGCTTTCAAATTGCAGTATACAATCTACAGTATTATTGCCATCTGAAGTTAATTTTCTCCAAAGTGTAAAAATCTTTCCCACTCTCTCTGGTTTGGGACGTTTTTTGGTTTGTTTGCATTTTAATGTACTATTGCCACCTGGCTGTTTTATCTTTGATGGCTGGTCAGGTTTCAGCAGCATATTTCTGCCTACCTGGGGATCTTTGCACTATGTTCCATTTGTAGCATGTATATGCCTTAATGTTTTCTCACTTTTCCACTGTCTATCTCCAAGTTTGCACAACTCGCTGAGTAACAATAAACAGTAATAACTTCATATAAGACAGAAAGGAGATAGCAGTGTCATCCCTGATTTATTTGATGATGCTCTCTGGATTTGTCAACCGGCTCACGGACTTGTGCTTTCAGCTTCATTTTATAGATGGACTATATTCAATGCTGATTTTAATTAGTTTTCTCCTTAAGCTGGCGCCTTCAAACATGGGTTCAAGCCTGCAATACAATTCACATAAGAGCTCTTTCCTATTGCCCTAGAGATCCCAATCTGAGAAATATTGTTTAGGTTGGGAACAATTGCATTGCTAAGAAATTTGAACAGTTTCAGGCGGAAGCCTGAATTTAAATATGATTCTTAATAAAAAGTCTTTTTTTGCATTAGCTTCTTATTTTTAAAGTAAATAGATGTTCTAAGTCAGAGAGTTGCAACATAATCTATTTACCTCCTTAAGAAACTTTCTGCCAAAAACAGCTAAGAACCTAAAGCCAAATTTAATATAGATCTTCTTAAAAGATGAATGCAACTTCTTATCATATTATTTTAGTAATTTGTATTGATCTGAAAATGTTTTTGCCTTTTATAGGGTTATCTACTGGAAGAATCACTTTTAAAAGTTAGTGCTTAATTTTAACAAACAAACAGAATCTCCCAAGATCATCTTCTGTTAGCTAGTATTGTCCTCATAGCCTCTCCTCCTCAACTGTCCATCATTTCTCCATCAATACTACCACATCCATTCATCATACGCCAGATGCAGCCAGAACAGTGATAAAGTAGGCTATGCAGCACTGCAGGGTTTTGACCACCACATCACTCATACGTGTGTCACATCAAGCAAAACCRATGGAAAAGGGCTATGGCTTAATGCTATTAGTTTCATGCCTTCCTCTCTGCTGCTATCTGGCAGATGCAGATGCACCCAAGCCAGCTCCAGTGAGTCAGACCACTGTTGTCCTGGAACTGGAAGCACTGAGGACCCCAGTCAGAATCACTCTGCCTGTTTGCATCCTAGCTTTGGGTCAGCTTCAGCAGCAAGCTGGCCAAGTTTATGCTCCACTGTGCTCAAGCAAACAACACAACCTTTCTGCCTATTAATTTATGCTTGGTTGGAAACCTCTACCCCATGTCCTGTTCCACAGTGCCAGTATGCCCTATCTTTTCTCACCTTTCCATGATCATGCTCCACGATTCCTGAGCAGTAGTAGATAGAGCAACCCAATGAGCAAATAAATGTTAATGAACCTGACATCTGCTCCAATATGCAATGATGCCTTCTCACTCCTAGAGGGCACATCACATGAAATTTTTTGCAAAACTGGAACAAAAATAGGTCCATACTAGATCAAACCAGAGGAACTATCTAGTTCTACTGTCCTCTCTAAGAGTGAACAGTAACAGCTACTTAACAAGAATATAAAAGAAGTAGATACTTTTAGAATGATTTGTGCAGAGAAAGTTTACTCTCCATGCCCATAAACATGTGTTGAAATCTCCCTGGAGAAGTCTCTGTTTACAAATTACTAAATGCTTCAATTTTAGAATAACCTAGAATCTTTTTTCCCAGCATCTCTGGGACTTGCCTCCATTTGAATTGATCGTAATGTCACTAACCTCAAATATAAAATAAAACTACTGGCTGACACACAGTTTGTGATTCCTCTAAATAAAACAGTATCTAATTATGTGCACGTCACCTGTTACTTTTAATTCCACCTTTCATTCCAAATTCCTATGCCACAAATACAAAAGCAGTCACGGATTTGAAATAATTCTCCAGATATCTGTGAATATTCCAATTGTTTTTCCTCTCGTTCCAAAGAACATGCCTGTAAGGATTATTTATTGTCTGTTTAGCAGATTTTTAATTATGCAAGATAATGTATAYGTAGAAAATTGAGTTAACCTATACCAAACTTTCCCATGAAAATTCACTGAGGAAGTAGAGCAACTGATTATTGCCTACCACATGGGATGTATTCTAAACTATTTCTCTATCAATCTCAGTTTGCAAGTTGATGTTTATAAAGTAGTATTTACACAGAAGCTATTATCAGGGCAGTAGCTGCAGAAATAATACTTCATGGGCACAGCTCGTACCTGAGCACCATTCAGAAAATATACTGTGACCTCCAGTGTAGATGCTCCATGACAGGCAGTGGAGGATAATGCTGCTATCCCTGTGCCCCTGAGTTTTCTTGCATTAGCAGTGAATATTGGCATATGGCTGAAAGCACATAAAAATGGCAATAATAATGCTGCTGTAACAAAAAAAGCTGCTTTTTCTTTTATCATCTAAAGGTATTTCTGCATATTTCCTATCACAACTTTGTTTTGCTATCCTCGACCAAACATTCATGAACATGAAAATACAAGAAAAGAGGGTCCAAAGCTAATAGTCCAAATGCAGAGCTGAAATCTAATTCTCATTCAAACAAATTTATTCTGCATTTTCTCTGTTCCTAAACCTCATAGATATTCCAGTTAATGTTCCCTGCCTAGTTCTGTTCACTCAAAGGGCTGATTTTTGTGTGCAACCTTTAACTTCCAATTAATTTCCTTTTGCTTAGGAATTTCTATGTAAAATTTAAAACCTTTCTCAGTATTTCCCTAACCAAAATTGGTGGGAGCTTCCCCAGAAAAAGATGAAGATGAATTTTAGTGTATACATTTCCTGTGCTGATCTTTCGTTTCACCAGGAAATGACTACAGTTCATAGAACCTAACAAAAAACAGTTAATAACTGTGTTATTCCAGTTCAGAAGGAATGCCATTTGTATGTTGTGGACCAAGTGAGAAGATTCACATTACAGCAGTTTCCTTCATTAGTAAAACGATTCATGCAACTATAATATTTTACTGATAATTACATCTAATTTTCATACACTTAAATGAACATATTCTCTATAATAATTACAAATTAGAAAATGTTTTGCAAAGTAAGGCTTTAACTACTGAATGTATATACATATATGTCCTTATCTATCTCTGCAGATATAGATTTAAAGCACAGCTGGGCCTAAACCTGCTGAGCGTAGCTACACCGTCTACCCCCAGCAGTGTCCCAGGCGAGCGAATGACCGGGCTTCCCTCTCTGCTGGTGGCCTGCGCCCCAGGAAACAGCTCCCAACGGCAGTTTGAGTCTTTATTTCTCCCAGTACCAAGGATTTAAACTGCCCATTTTCTTGGGATGTCTCTGAGAATTTGAAATTTTTGAGAAACAAGGAACTTCGAGCTGTGCCCCGTTGCCACGACCACGAGATAGACAGCTGCTCCCATTATCAGCGTTGATACTTTTCTCACCTCACAGCGGAGGAAATGGCACCCGGTGTCTCCGCTGCCTTTTTAAACTGCTTTAAACCCTGCCGGGTGCTCCTCCAGCGAGTGGGCACAGGCGTATATCGCTCGTGGAGGGAAGGAGGCCAGAATATTGTCGCAGGCGTGAGAAACAGGTTGTCTCCCCTCGGTTACCCGAGGAGCTGGTGCCCGCGGGTGGCCCTCGGAGCCGGTGCCCGCGGGTGGCCCTCGGAGCCGGGGCCGGGGCCGGC
>NW_020450730.1:107701-151515 GCF_003343035.1 Apteryx rowi
GGGCAGGGGCCCAGGGCCCCGCGCCGGGCCGAGGTGGCGGCGGCCGCGGCTGGGCCGCCGCTGGGCCGCCGCACAGATGTGACTGTTTATACAGGGTTAYGCAGTCACTGCGTTGTCAGTGTGGTGTGAACTCATGGCGCCTTCCTCTGCCGGCGACTCCGGTTTGGGGAAACGTACGCTAAGGGAGGTGAGACCTGCTGCGTCTCATTCAGCAGGTTCTGAAGGGTGACAGCGACACTAAATCAGTGTCATGCCGTTCAGTTTTAGAAAGAAGATGGATTTGTTATTCTTAGTGAACACTATGTTTAAGCAAAGATTAAAGTAGAACTATACTTTGGCTACCTTTGAACAAGCATTTTTTGTACTGTTTTTATCCCATACCATATATTTGACCTGGTTTTCTTTTACCAGAGGCTGAACAGTTTCCTCAAAAGTTCTTTTTCATTTGGAGATCATATAAGTATGATATCATATAAGAGTCGTATAAGACTATCACATCATATAAGACTTTTAAATATAAAATATTATATAAGATTCAATCCCAAGTAATAAAAATTCATTGCATGGTTGTAGTTAATTTGTTTTATTAAAGAAACCAATATCTCAGTAAATTATTATAAAGATGTTATCTTAAGACGAGTTCTAGAAGCTGCTTAGAGATTTTCCACCAGCTGTTGTAAAAAAGTACTGCAGTTCTCCGTATGTCCTCCAGGTGTAGCTTTTTCACAGTTCATAAGCAGTCTGTCACCACTGATACCCTCTACTTACAAAACTACATACAGTTCAAGCTCTGTGATAATTTACACCCAAATAGTCCCAGTGACTTCAAAAGATTTGTACAGGATTTGTATCAGCACGGAATTTGGCCCTTTATCTATATAAAAACCACTAATTTCAAGGCAATTCAGGCAACCAAAGCCTGTTTGTTTGGTGTCTTTTTTAACTTCAGAAAAATGATCTATTAAAGCAACCCCATCAAAGTTCACTCATACAATTTATACTACTCTAATGAATATATTACTGGTTCTTAATTTTTAAAATTAATACTATCGTGACTTTTCTAATAATTTATTTCATACTAGTTTGCAAATGTATAGCACATCCTATCTAAGAACCTCAAAATTCTTCCTGATTTTACAGATCTTCACCTTACCTCAGAAACCTGATGAATATAATAACCTTGTTTTAGAGAGAGAGAAAGTGAAGGTGAAGGAATATGTATTTTTTCATGTGTCCTCTAATTCCAAGTCACAGGGTATTTGGATACCCAAATGAGACCCCTGCATGCTCTTCTGTTCCATTAATGTGCATTTGATGCATGTACACAGAGCACTTTGTTAAATAAGACCTAATAGTACTAACATACACTTTTAAATATGCATTGTTTTCAGTTAGTTGAGGGGGGGGGGTTATGTGTGACCCTCTATTTTTTCTATTGAAGATGTGAATCCCTAGATGGAAAATACAAGCCTTCTGACAGACATAAACTTATTTTTTTAATTAATTTCATGGTTCCCCCATGGTGGGGAAACAGTAGCAGAAAAACTACAGAGTATCAAAAGCTCAAACAATATGATATACACCTTTCTGAGGGCTAATTATGGCTTCAGATTTTTGTCAGTAATTAGCGATGGCAACCGTTAAGAACACGGTTATATTTTTCTGATATTGGTGTGTGAAATTAATAACAACAACTTAAAAAATGCCACAATATACTGCACTCCCATTGAAAGGTCCTAAAGAATATAGCACCCCTCACCCTTGCATACTAGATACCCTTCAGAGAGAGAATAATCTTTGTGAGATGTTTTATGCTAAAATATAATTTCACAGGTGATTGTTCCAGGTGAGTTCTTCCCCACATATTAGCATTCATATTTCTCAGTTTCCCTATTGAATTTGAATGCTGATTCCAAACCAACATTCGCTGTACAGTCAGAATGAACCTTTCATCCCAGGAAATGACTTGTGTAATTTTTACACTTGTTCATAACAATAATAAAGGACAGTCTATAGTCACTGATACAGATGGAACAAAGCTGGATCATAATTTAATTGATGAAATACCTCTGTGAAATTTTCCTTAAGTGACATTCTGATTCATACAAAGGAGGCTAAGCAGAGATTGCCTATGGAGTTCCCTATGTGGTTCTGGAGAGTGTTATTTAAGCATGTATTTTCGCCCTCCCATACATGCTTGGCTGACCGAAACAGAGAACAATCATAATTTGATTCACAAGACAGAAGCATAGACTGACAAAATTATAATGGACCAATTTTGTGAGTTCAGTTGTAATACAGAAAACCAGAAATTCTTCTTGAGAGTACAGTAAGAACTTGTGAATTCTTTCTTCTTAAGTGAGGTCAAATCCAAAAACGTTGACAAACTTATTTTAGTTTAGGCAACTATTACATAATTTGAAAGACCCTTTAAAATCAGAAGTTTTTCATTTTGTACTACCTAATGTAAGCACTCTTCGTTATGTCTCCTTTTCATTCTTTCCATGTTCATATTGATTTGATGACAAAAGACAATTTACTGGAAAAGTGACCTCAGGAAAGAGAAAGAAATTGTGATGTATAGATATCAGTGAAGTCCTGTTGGCGTTAATGAACAGCAATCATAACCACAGGTCATGGTTTCTGATTGTAAGACTATTATTCAAATCATACAGCCAGAAGTAAGGCACTATTCTAGACCAGAAAACATACAAGAATCTGACTCACAATAGATGCTTTACTGAGAATAACTCATCTCACTAGTTCACTGAGATTCACATTTTGATTAAGCTTGTGATTAAAATCAAAAAGATTTTTTTTACATATTTCAGCAGAGATGTTACTTTTTCACAGTGAAGAAAGTTTACTTCAGCTCCAAGGATGCAATAGGCAGGATAAGGAGTGGGAACAGGGGAGGGAAGGGGGAAGGAGAGACATGACATTTTAATGGGCAAGCGTACAGTAGATTTTCCTATGCATAAAACAAAAACTTTTCTGAGCCATTTCCTGTGACTTCTGAGATAAAGGTGGAAATAACAGGAAGTAATTAACAGGCCTTTCCTCTTTCTATTTGTATCCCTTTGAATTATGATTTTATTTTATTTTGATAGATTAATTTTGTAGACATTTTGCTTCCTTTCCCCTTGGGTCTACTCTCTGGAGGATTGTAAGGAAAACAAGTCAGCAAAAGTTTCTGTTCTTTTAACATGAAAAATGGCCTTGTGCTGTGCAGAAACTCTTGAGAGTAGAAAACAGAGCTGTCTGTGAAAAGAAAAGGGCTGTGTTTCAGGCCAGTTTATCTGATTCAGGAAAGAGAAGGCAGCTTATAGTCGGAAAGTTGTTACCCGTCAAGGCACAGCAGGTTCCCTGACCAGGATACAGGCAGCTCTGCAGCTTGCCCTACAGCAGCTGGGAACGAAAGGGAATGTTTCAAGTGCCCTGATAGTATTATTGATTCTAGATGGTTGTTATTTTGTGTTTGCTTAACACTGCCTCATGCAATATGTGATAAACAAGCAGTCAGCTCAAGCCAACTGCAGCTGGCAGTAGTGGTATGTAATAGAGTTCTGATAACTCATCAAAATAGAAAAAACATCTCTGAAAAGCAGTAGAGAGTCTATGTTTGCCAAAACACATGGTAACTAGAGAATAGAGCACTAGGTAGGGACCACTGAAGTAAGCAAAATTTCAGAATAAACATACAGATCCACATTCTTCTTCCAGGCTGAACCTTACATGCTGGAGCATGCTGCTGGTCATCCTGGGGCTATGATTCCCCAAACATCCAGGTCAGGCACTGCTGAGAATAGACTACAGCTCCTGTCTGGGAACATGCTTGCATTTTCTTTCATGGACTTCAGAAATCAGGTACCATGTCTCATCTGGAGTCAGGATGTGACCACTCTTCACATAGAAAATGCACTAAGTTATCAAAACTTAAAACGGATGAATTTCTAGTAGAAGAGAATTCACACCTGTACTTGTTATATATAATAAATAGTTCTGTTGCCTGTTGTTTGCAGTTAAGCTTGAAAGCAAAACAAATACACAATTTTCTCCAATTTTCAATTCTCTTTGTGTCACTGTATGCAAATATTTATATCGAAGGAGGGCATGCCAAAAATATTTGTTAAATTAATACATTTTCAGTTGGTGTTAAAAACATATGCAGAAAGAAAATGTTAATTTTGTTTTTTGGGAACGTTCACGCCAGRCTATATAAGATGTATAGGAGTTCTATTCAACCAGTCATAAAACAGCAATAGTTTGATTTTAGTGACCAGTTATTCTGTTCATAATGAAGATATTTGTGCTTTTAATGAATGAATTTTTTTATTTGAAAAGCATGACTGGCTTGAATATGGTTTGCCAATGAAAATATCAAGTGAATTATGATAGATATAATACACAAAGTAACAGTCACTCATTTCTTCTTCTTACAAAATGGGATTGGGTAATGCTGCCAAGGTTTTTAAAAACATCTAGACATTGTGAGCCCTTCCGTACTCAGATATGTCTTTCAAAAAGAGCTGAGCAGCCCCTTTTTGAAAGTGGATCCCATTTAGTCTCCAACTGAGATACCTAAAAGATAAGCAAAACAAAATGCTGAAATCACTAGAAACACTATAAAATCTAAATAATTAGTATATAACCTTCAGTGCTGGTTTAAAATAGTAACTTAACAGTAATTTAAATTCATTCCCTCAAAGCAATTCACCACTTTTGCTCTAAGCATGGGACAGTCATGAATTCGTGCCTCTACACTACCTAATGCCTTTATGACAATTGGATATGCACCTATCTTTCTGATGAGCAAATTTGAGCCACTGAAGTCCGTAGACTATTAAAAGGGTTTCCCTTACAATGGGGCAAAAGCAAGCAGACCCCAATCATAGCTTCAGCAAAGACTATAAACAAAATGTCATTGACATTTTCCTCCAGCATGTAGAGGGTTGTTTTAGCCCACAGTGTTTGTCAAAAATTGAGGCTGGCACAGCTTGAAGGTGCTGGCGGCATTGCTTTACCTAGGCATTGTCTTGTCTATCTGTGTAAAAGCCGCTGCATCAATTGAGAAGCAAGCTCAAAGGCCACATAAGAAAGCCTGACCATAATATCATTGATGTGGGTTTTAGGAGGATTTAATGTAATGTCAAAGTTTGAAAAGCATTACCTCCAACACAGATCACAGACTAAAAAAACAGGGAAAAAGAATGGACCGACAAAAATGTTGAGATGGTTACTATGAGTGATTGATTGTGGCCTACCAATCAATGACTGATCCCACTGCTTCTGAAGTAAAAGCCCAGGAGAGCAAGATTTGCATCATTTACTTTAAAAAATGGTTTAGTTGTTAAGTTTCTTCTAAGACTGTTTGTCAGGAGGATTTGTGTTGGGTCTGGAGTTTCTAATTGGAAAATAACCTCAGCACAAAACTCTGTTTCTAAGATTACTATACACTTTTCATGTGGAAGAGAATCCAGAGCAACCCCCTAACTTCTAAAAACCAATTTTTTAAGAATCTGAAAGATCCTAGCCCCATTAGGGCCCATGGTCCTGGCTTAACCATAGTACATAATTCTTTTCTATATACTATCCCTACAGAGTTAGCACTTGTAACAATAAGAGCAGTTAACAACTATCTAACATTTTTGCCAAAAATAAGATATTAGCTATAGATATCACTATTTGTAGCAATAATATCATAACTGTAGCACTAGTATCTTAAATGAGAACATCTATTCTTTGCCAATTTATATAACCTGGTTTTACAAAATGTTCTGTAAGAGAGTGATTTATGAACTAGCATTTACATTTTATGGGCATATAGTGAAATTGCAAATCTATGAAAATGGGAATTTTTTTAAATTGTTTATCATATCTTTTAAAGTTATCAGCTGGATGCAGTAGTTGCAGGGGGGGTTTCTGTGTTAGATTAAATATCTCATAGACACACATGCACACGCACCTTATAGTACTACAAAGGAGCAGTTCTAAAATACAAACGCTCTTCTGTATTTCTGTTTGCTGTGATCTGTCCTTGGAAACTTGCTGAAACTTGTTTGAAAGAAACTAGGCTGTAGCTTACACAGATTTTGACAGTTTGAGGTAAATACTTTTAACCTGTGTGACAGGTGATTTCTTATGGTGCACAGTACATAACTGATCTAAAAAAATGACTTAAGGCTACACAGACTTGCTAGATTAATGGAGTAAACCAGGGATTTAACATTATCTTTCCAGGCAGTATCTATAAAAAGAGGAGACTTGATTTTATGTTAAAAAATATATTCAAAAGCCTTGAAGATAGGAAGTGTATTCAAATCAGAGACTATAATACGCAGCAGTAAAACTAGTGAAGTCCATACTTAAACATTGTTTCCTAAAATGAAAATGTGTTTTAATATCCTCATTAACTGTGTTATTGTTCGCCTATTTAATTGAGGGAATACCAGTAGACTAGACCAGCAGACTTTATAGGCTTCCATTGAAATTACTTACAAGTCTTTTTTTTAAGCCATATCAAATTCCTGTGTGTAACTGGCTGTCTGAAGCAGAAGGATGTTACCTGTGTAGAATACTGTCCTTGCCACTTTTTAGCTGTGATCATTTAGTCACTACCAATGGGGAATAATGATGGGTGTCAGGTTTGCAATGGAGGCTGAGCAAAAGCCACAAACAATGCTGAATTCATTTGCTTTACCCTTCTGCACTTCTTAACATAGAGGCCTGTATTTATTTGCATTCCAAATCAATAATAACTTACTATCAAGAACAATTATCTGTAGCCACTCCCTTTGATTCAGAAGTCATACTGAGATTAGTATGACAATACTGAAAATAAAAACTGTGACTAGTGCTAAATCATCCCTAGTTTTTGATGGATTGTGTTCTCTGCCAGTACAAGACAAGTAACAAGGCTGAAAAGAAAGCTTCTGAGAACCTGGAGGAGGCCAGACCCATGAATATGAAGCCCTGTAGCCGCTCTGAGGAACATTTGTCCCTTGTGAAACAGTAGGACTAATGACAAGCCAAGGTGAATAAAAAAGGGACCACCTGACTAACTGCTGTATGCCTTTAGGAGAGCAGCAGATAGGGGCATTGCCAGAACACTTGAGGGCCTCGACAGTTGTCAACTTTTGGTTTAGAGAAGTGAATTGCTCCCTGTCATGACTCAGAATAAAACTGGGGTCAAATTAGACTGTTGTACAGTAATCCATATTAAAGTAAAGGACAATTATACTGAAACTTTAGGAAGATTTGAAGTTACAAGTGTCCAGTCAGGAATGCCATTTGGCCTGTTGTTATTTCAAATGCAGGGTAAGATCTGTGTAAGAACAAATTCATATGGTGTTCCAAAAGAGAGATTTAAATGTAGCTGATACCCCAGGGCCTTTCCTGGATGCAGTAGTCAGAGCTGTGCAGAACAAGCAAACAAAGCACTAAATTTGCATGTTATAGAAGGATCTAGTAATTTGAACTATTACTTGTATTGTAACATATTTCCAATAAATATTGAACAGGTACCAGGTCAACAAAGCAGTTAATTGCTGACTCTGTGGTGTTGGTGTCTAACTAGGTTTATTATACTATTCTAGAAAAGTATCAAAAACAGTTTTACTTAAACTGATACAGCTTCTGGTTAGACAGAGCCTAGTGTTTTTCTTCAATGATTTCAGGCTTAATAGACTGACTTTTTTTTAATGACCTCAGGAAACATTACCAAGAACCAGCAATTCCACATTATAACATCTCTGGTTTACTTAAAGCCTAAACACTGTGCAGATAGCTGCAGTAATGACTATCTCAGCTGACCTGCCAATAACCCCTGTTTTGACCTGTAGGAATCACCCTCTCTCGAGAGGGCAAGAAGCAATTTCAATTATCAGGCTACTGCATTCATCTGTTCCAATGGAAAAGACCTTCTTTAGGTAGAAAATACTTCCTGAGTCTTGCCCAGGTTTTTACAAGCTGAGTTTCTCCAAAGATTTTCTTTTATTACAAAATTAGAAGTAATCTTGATTACCCTTCCCTCTGAAAAAAAATGTCAAGATGATTATGTGATGATATAATTTAAGACTTCTAACTCAAAAATTGATTTCTTCAGTTGTCATTTGGGATGGCAGGGGAGAGTACAACTGAGACATTTCTTATACTTATACATACAAAATGACCAGTTCAGGAAATCCTCTGTCCTGCCATTTGCACTCCTATTTGCAGCATTCATTGTCACTATATTATTAAAGACCATATAAACATATTTTTATACAAAAGAACAGATTCTTAGCTGTGTCAAAAACAAGAGACATTTGCTGCAGTGCTTTTTCAACCAAAACAAATCCACAGCCAACTAAGATCAGCAATGTTATTAAGGGCTAGATAGGCAAAGGGATTTAGGTACCAAGAACTTACTATAGCATTTAGTTCCTACTGTTTCCAAAAGAAGTTATGTTCCTAAATACTTTTATGTATCTGGCATCATTCCTTGTCAGCAAGATGGCAAAGTCTGCCCTAAAACAAATACACTTACTTGCTCTTGCTGATATTGGACAGGCTGTGTTAGGGGCAGGGGAATGGACTTTTTTAAAGACAAATTTGGAGCACAGTACATCTTGCCTGGAAGAATTTGCCCTTTGAGGCTCAAAGGGGCAATATATTTAGTAAACATGTTTCAGACAGTAGTACTCTTTCGGGGCATACTACAGAACATGCTATTTTTATATCCCTGAATAGTCTGTACGCAAAACTCCTGTAGCTGGTCTGTGGAACTGAGATAAGAAATAAAGAATGAGTCTCACCATTAGAGACAGCTCTCAATTCTTATATTGGAATATTTGGAGGATGGAGCACAGTATAGCCCTAAATAAGATAGAGTTCTACTGCAGTACTAACAAACACATACTACTATCATGTCTTGTCAAAGCAAAATATACCCTTTGCAAATCATTTCTTATTCCTTTAACTAAAATCCTGTAAAATACATATTCAAAAATCAGTCATCATAAGAAACAATGCCAGTAAATCTGGTGTTATGTCTCTTGACATCTAACATTGCAATCTTTTCAGCAAATGTGTTTTGAAAGCATGAAATGCAATTCAGTATCAATAGACATACTAATCTGTTATATTCCTGGGTAAATATGCTTGCTTTTGGAATTATTAAAAGAAATAGAAATGCCCTTAAAAAGAGGGCATTTTTTAAAAGAAATTAAAGCCTATCACTGCTTACTCTAGATAAGTGCTGTGATGGTATCTTTGGCAAAATATGATTCTTCTTCCTTTCATGGCATTATTCATTTGGGCAAAAGGAAGGAAGGAGCAGTTGAATATTAGGCGTCTCAGCAGCTTGTGCCCAAGCATCTCTTTCTGTTTACCAGATATTTTCTGCTTGTTTTCTCAGTTCTAGAAACTATGGATTCACTTTAAATTTATTCCATTTTTACCTATTAAAAAAATTGGAAATAGTCTTATTAGCAGTTCCCAAATAACACTGTTACTTTGGAAGGAATCTATAGTTTTGATTTCTTGGCTACTGAATATGTTTTAAGAACGAGTCATWGACATCTAAGCAAGGAATATAGCTCAGGGGATTAAAATAATTGATTATTTTCAGGGCAGAATCTCTTTCACCTTGAAGGACACTGAATATCAATAATGTTGGCGTGTGGAGAGATGGGAAGTAAGTAGCAGATGGGAAATGAAAATTATTACAGAGGTATAAGGAGAAATAATTGAAGAAGTTATTTATGTGAATACTGTTTGTTCAACTAAATCAGAGCAAAGAGCATATTTTTTCAAGCTTTTTTTAAACATTAAGTAACTATTTACAATACTGTGTTTTATAGTTTTTCATTTAAGTTGCTTTATATGAAGGGACATATTCTGCATATCAGGGTTAAGACATTTTTTACATGTTTAATCATCTGCTTATAGTGTGTGTGATACTGGAACATGCTCTACTGTTTAACAGCTCTCAGTTTCTACTTTCTCACACTAAGTGCAGTATCAGAGATTATCTGATATGCATGAAATTATTGTGGTACTGTAACCGATGAAACCAAAATCTGCAGCACTTGGCTATATGTGCTTCCTACATTACCTGCTCTCTTTAATACATGTAGAGAAGGTGRCAGGAGGCAGTACCAGCCCCAAGTTGCATGTTTCTTTGCTTGAAGAGGTATCCTACTCAGCCTTCAGTCTAAATACTTCATTTACCACTAATTTAAAGGTTCCTATTCATTTCCTGTTCATGTCTGGCACACACTTTTAGGATGTATGTGAAGACTCTTACAAAGACTTCTCACTCTCTTATGTTCCTGTAAGTGTAAATCTCGACTATTCCTACAAAGAATTGCTCAAACACTGTGGAGGACAGCTACCCAACATACGTACTTTAAAGGAAGTGAATACCTTATGCACCAAAAACATGCTGGGTGACAAAAAGTAGGACAATTAGTTGACCTCTTCCTTACCCCAGGGATAAAAAGCCAGCACGTCCATTAATCAGTGCCCAATGAATGGCTTGTCTTTTCTGCAGTGAACTGAGCAAATATTCTTGCTGTTATTAATTGAACATGACTTCATACCACTTTCATCTCTAGATTGTTCAGCACTGTGGTTATTAGGATAATCAGTTTATACAGGAGATGATTTGTACATGAATACAGCAGGTCTAGCTTTTAGTTATAAATCAAATATGGGATTCTGTTTTTTCTCCTTTTGGGGGATGCAAAAAGATTTAGGGGACCTTTTTATTGCTTCAGAAGTCATGAAAGTGACCGTCACTAAAGTGACCATGACTCCTGTTCCTTAGATTTTCTTTCCCTTGCCTTGACTCATTAGATGATGAAATTCCCTGAATTTCCCACTTTCTGGCCTCGATTTTTGTTCGGTGCTTTCAGCAGTGATTGTAATTGACAGTCTTCATAAAGGACTTAATAGAAAACACATTTGAGAGCAATGAACTCTTTAAACATGTCTGTCTATCCCCAAAATTCAGTAATCCCTAGGAGCTGGGAGGACATGGGCAATTTCAGATACTCTTGAAGGACCTGGATTCATTTTATCTTCATTTGTCCTCAAGTCAACAACTACAGCTTTCTATTTCTCTCTCTCCAAAGAGTCTTTTTGGAAATGTTATTCCTTCGATATCTATGCTTCTGGTCCTATTTCCAACTAGGACTTGAGAGTAGTCCATGTTTTATATGTTCTGTTTTKTAAGAGGCTGCTGTCTACCACTATCACATTGCTTTCTAAAATCCCCCATCAAGCTAGCAAGAAATTAATCCCAGTTAAATCCTCCACTACACAATCTCTGCATCACACTGCCCAAATCACATCAATATTCATAAAATTCTTAGATAGCAATGTAATTAGTGAATTGTAAATGGAGACTTTCACCAGACTGGCCTGAAGTATTGCAAAGCTTGTGGAATTATTTAGGTGCCTTTTTAGATGTGTGTTCTACAGAAACAATAAAATTTAGAAAGTAGCTTGGCAATTAAAACAAATTACTGCTTTGATTTTTCACTCTTTTGGACAAAGAATACTATAGTATATTTAATTTAATTTTTTTAATATACTTTTTTATTTTTATCTCTCTTCTCCTGATGGTTCAGCAGCAGCAGCCTACGTGGTCTTACTTGGATAGGAATGCTTTGGCTAACAGAACATACCATACCATTTGTGATTTGAACCAAAGATCAGTGCCAGTACAACTGGTATTTCATCCAGTAAATGTGACATTCCAGAATGTGAATGTGAACAATATGGGTAAATTCCTGCTTTGAAATCAGTGGTAATCTCCAATAGACCTAAGCAGAGGCCACATTTCACCCTCAATGAGTTCTGCAATCTGTCTCTAAATATGGCTGTAAAATCTGAAAGTAATTATTGACAAGCCAGGTTAAGATAGAATGACTTGACAAGTGTGAAAGTCATTAGAAATGCATATATCTGTCTGAATGTTTCCAGTGGATTTTTGTTTCATGACTGATTGACATTTAAACTGAATTAAAATAAATGTGAGCTCGACTCTTATAAGAAAGCAGAGAAGCCACGTGGAGAGAACATACATGATTTCATTATCTGCAAAAAAGTATTCACACCCTTTTAGACAGTAGGAAATCCAGTCCTCAGTCAAGGTTACTCTCTCCCATACAGATTTTCTGGTGTTTAATAAATGAACATAACATAACTCTGATAAATTCTCAAAAAAATAGTATGTTCATAGCATCTATCTTCCTTTCTCATTCTCTYGTTCCCTTTCTCTCCCCCATTCATACTCTGCCCCTCTTTTCCCCCTTCTAATATGAGCTCTCTAATGTCTATGAACCACACAGATCACACTCCATCCTTTTTCTTAGCAGCGGAATTAATGTAGTCTCTCACTCTTCTGCTGGGCAACCTGTTTTCTTAAGCTTCATAGAACTTGGACACCTCTATCCCAGTGTCAAATTTGCTGTACAGATTGATTTTTCTTTTTGAAAGTTACTAGGATCTTCCAAAACACTCCATCGTATTTACCCACAATGTGTACCACTGTTATGCTCACTGCCATTTTCCTTGCAAAGTAGGCTGAAAAACAAATTGGACGATACGTTAATTTTTTGATGTTATCATTTTTTGTGGATATGCAAATCACATTTAAATGCCACAAAGAAATTCCAGAGGGTTTTTTTACAGATATAACAAAATGACTGCCAAAAATAATCTGAAGGGATCAACCACAAAAAACACCAATTAGAAGTTAACAATATAATGTTAAAAAACTTAGGCAAACAGGTCCCTGCCTTCAGAATTGGCTATACAGGAACAGAGACACTTACTCTAAAGGGACTGAAAATCAACACTGAAAACTTAGGTGTATCAGATCTTCCCTGTATCACACAGATTCACGATTCTAATGACTGCCTGTTCCTCCATACTCACAGCTTTTTACTTTATACTTTCCATTAAATGTTTGAGCATTTGTAGCCTACCAGCAGAGATTCTTCAGAAAATTCATCAGTGAGCTTGATAGTAACACTGGTGATGTAAATTAAGGTGCTAACAGTAACATAAGGTGATATTTCAGCACTTAGCACCATTTTAACTCAGAGAGAAGGCAGATTTCATCCACAGAAAAAAGTTGGAAAGTATGACCAGGAGCTTTGAGATTCACAGTTTTTTCTGTGTTCATAATAATGTGGGAACTTTCTGTGCTCTTTGATGAGGTGCTCTTGCCTGAGTAGACACAGCAAATACTGTAATTATTAGTTAAATACACAATTTGGGATTTTTACAAGGACTGTAGATGGGTGGTTTCTGGTCTTGAAAACCCTAATGTTTCTGTGAGTAAACAGAAGTATGTTGGTGAACTGCAGAACTGGGGCTGATGTTTGTAGCATAAACTACACTTACACAAATTACTTCTCATATATACGCATCATTTATCTAATGGATACAATGTGTCTCTGTGTGTGTGTATCCACACATGCATATGTGTGTGTGTGTGCGCACGCGCGTGCACGCATGTGTTACAGTGAAACATGCTTTTCAAGTAAATATCTGGTTTTGTAACTGAAACATCATATAATCTCAAAGTATTTGGTAAAGAAATCAACATGTATTTTATAGCTGCAAGTACATTGAATATGTTTAGTATCTAGCTGTAGGAAATTTATAAACAGAAATTGATCATTTGTTAAAAGTTATTGGCTTAGCTTTGGGGATTACTGTAAAAAAATTAACCTGAGGCAGAGTCCTATATGACAAAAATGAATGGAAACATTCCTATTAATTTCATTTGGGTGCAAACTTCATCCTGCTTTGGATAAATGTCCATATTCAAGGGCATAAAGGGTTTCTATGGGACTGAAACATATGAAAAGATTTAAAAGATGTAAGAACCAGAAACTTTTATTACAAAACATTATTCAGATGTGGACAAATAAAAACATTATATTTCTAAGCATATTTCAGAGTTCCCTACTTTCTACCATCTTGGCTATTTTGCAAGTTAATTTAAAAGTTTAGGGCAAAGTCAGAAGCAAATTCTGTATGTCTGTTTTTTTTCTCAGGTTACTTGAGTCTCATCGTAGGGCAAATATGCTCCAGGTGCTTCTGTTCTGCTCTCTCTTCCCAGAATATGACTGAAGTGAGTAGCAGTGTTTAAAGTCTTTAACCTTTAGACAGTCCTAAAAGCATTCCACATCCTCCTGAACATCACATAAGCTAATGTGGTGCTATACGCACTGGACCCATAGTCACATCTGATTTCCAGCATGCAAACCCTTACTTGGAGGCTTTGATAGACTGTTAGAAATGACAAGGAAAACAATATAAATGCTCCATGTAGATTAGCAGATCATTATTAGCCCTTTGCACACTAAAAGCTGAAACCTCCTTCATCCTAGACTATAAAAAGCTCTCTGAAGCATTTTGAGCTTCTCTTTGATTCTTGGCCCAAGGTTTAATTTTCTCACAGTACTGAAGCTCTGGGTTTCATTAGGGATATCATCTCAAATTCCTTTGTTCCTCTGCTTGTTTGGAAGTGTTACTTCCATCGTCTTCTATAAGTTCTTCTCCATCTGTGTCAACAGTTAATTGATGATATCAAAATCCTTCAAACATTGCCTATTAATGAGCATTGTTTATTTTTTGCATCTAATACAATTTGTTTTTATCATTTCCTTGTAGTGTAACTGATTCTTATCATAAATCTTAAAACAGTGGGTTTGTTATCATGTTGTTCTCAATTTCTTTCCAAGCGTTTAYATTTTGCTGCATTTTCAGCTGGGTCATTTCTTGCTTGCAGGTTATCTTTGGCTCATTATTACCTTGGAATTATATTGAATGTGAACACTTTTCGTGCAACCAAAACCATGAAGATTTGTTACCTTACAAACATACACCTATTACTCAAAAATATAATGCATTATACTTGTAACATTTCTAAGTCAGTGTGAATAGGTACTTTCAGAAAAAGCCTGATTTGCATAACTATTACTTAGCTATTTCTTATACCCATGAAATGAACAAATTCCTGTTTATTGAGAGAAGGTCAAAAGTAGCTAATCAAACAGCAGAAATTCAATTTAAGGTTTATAAAACTACTTGATATTACCAGTACAATGATTATGCAAATCCTTGGATTTTGGTTGGCTTCTAATCATCAGAACATCTATATGCCTATTAATTTCTGGAGTTTCTGACACATTCAATAACTTTTCACCTCATCTCACCAAATCCTAAATGTCAATTAAAATGGAAATTACTTTGAGTGGTAGAAAGTACTAAACCTCTTTCCAAGAGCTAGAAAGAGTCAGGAGGGGAGTGAAAGAGAGAGAGAACAAGAACATCACAGTTCACAGTGATAGCAAGGAGGGAAAATGGCTGTTTTGATGCTAAATTTGATTTTGAATGCCAAAGCCAAATGTAACAGAACAGGTCAGAACAAAGGGATAAGGAAAGGAAAAGCATGTTTCAGTGTAACAACAACAACAATAATAATAACATTGCTTGTTTGAGATAATTGTAGTGTCAGTCTAAAAAATTATTTCAGTCAAATTTAGCCTTAGAATCATTTTTTACTTTATACTAAAAATCATTTCTTGAATTCTTTAACAGCAAAGTTCCATAGTTGGATAAAATATACTGATTGCTATGATCAGGGCTGAGCATATGTAATACAGAAAACTGAATCATTTTTATGGTCTACTAGTATCCTAAAATTGTCATCTGAAAGATTGCTCACTATTAGGTTTTGATCTGAAGCTATTCTATACCTTTGTCAGACTTTCATTTGTCTTTTCAGGATGAACTGTTTGTGGAAGATTTCAGCTAAAACAGTATAGCCTTTTCTAAGAAATGAGATTTTGTGACTTGTTTTACCAGTCTTAAAAATTCTTACACTGAGAAGCTCCATGCTGTATTTTCAAGAGCAGAAATCTAAAAATTTATTAGGCAGTTGTCCTGATGTGAGATGTACTGTTTGCTTTCTCTGTAAAAATTTACCTGATGGTGATTAACTTCCAAGCCTTTGAAAGGCTTCTGTTGGCACATGGTTGGTCAAGATTTCAATGATACCACCAGTACTGAGCATACTGTTTGCTCAGAGATGCAAGGACAGAACAGGACTTTTCCACGACTGCTCCAGCTAATTATCAAATTATGTGGCACAGGACCCTGGAGCTGAAGGCGAGAAGCCGTTTTCTCCTGTCCTCAAGTGCCTTCCAGCTGCTTCCCATGAGGTGCCAAAGAAGAGGAAACTACCTATCTTGAATGCAGAAGAGTGACAAATGTGATTTTTTGCAGGTTGCAGGGTCTGCAGTATTTACAGAAAAGAGAAAAAGAGGAAGGAGCTCCAGAGTTAGGGAAATATAGGGGCTATAGAAGCAAAGAGGACAGAAAGATGTGGAGTTTATAAAGGTTCAGAGGAGTCAACGGGTTGGGAAAGACACATACAGAGGAAGAACATGGGGAAAAGCTAAGAAAGTAGATGTGTGACTAGATGGGTAATAGAAGGCAGGGATGGGGAAAGAGCAAGGAACAGCATGAATAGACAGAGACACAGGGAGAAGGACAATATAAAAATAAGTAAGCAATATAGTGGCAGAAGTAGACAGAGAAAGTCTCAGGAACAGCAGTGTGGGAAAAGGAGCCAAAGGCTGCGGACAGAAGGGCAGAACAGCAAGAAATACCAGGAACTCTTTATAACACTTGAGACCTGGAGCTGGTTTTAAAAATTCTCAATCTTTGTATTCTTTGGGCAAATATCAGTGAATAACGTACTGCAACCAATCATAAAAGTATCTTCACTTTCTTGAGACTGATTCACTGATAACATTCTACTATTGCTACTATTTATTGTCTCAAATTGAGAGAGTTTATGAGGTCAGGATAGAAGACCAATGAAGCCAATGGTCCAAGCTTCATCTGATTTCCAGATCTTTTCAGGTTTAGGGCAAATTGTTGTTTTTGTTTTATTTTTTAAGTCAGAAAACTACATCTAAAAAAGCATTAGAGAAAGTGGAAGAGCTGAGCTTTCAGAAGTGAGGAAATGACAGAATTAAACTTGCTCATGCTAGGTTAATCCGCCTTTTGCATGTACTTTATGACAAAGCCCTCAATTACGTGATCACCTACTATTCCTTCCACAAAGTCAATGTTTTTATTCT
This sequence comes from Apteryx rowi, assembly GCF_003343035.1. Classification (NCBI taxonomy): domain Eukaryota; kingdom Metazoa; phylum Chordata; class Aves; order Apterygiformes; family Apterygidae; genus Apteryx; species Apteryx rowi. The sequence continues at coordinate 124,858 of NW_020450730.1, forward strand.
CTACACAAGATGAACAAGGCCCTGGAACACTTCAGGGTTGCGTAACAGAGGAACCTCCTGGCTGTATACCTGCACCTCCTCTGTTAGAAATAATTAGAAAGTGGAAACTAGAAGAGACAGGATTTCCGGAAAAAGAGTGTTGAAGAAGCTGAATGCCGCTCTGGCATTCCAACTTTGTTTATCCAAAGTGTTTTTGTATGATTCAGATACAGAATCCAGGAGAGACATCTCAGTGAGACCTCTAATAAGCMTGAGGAGATGCAAATAAAGTTAGTGAGTGCTGTGACTGTATACAAATTGCTTACAAGAAAAGATTCACACTGATTCTTAAAAAAACATTCCTCACATCTCAGCTTGGGTACCCAAAAATRGACAATTATGGTAAATTTGGTCTTAATCTCTTTGCACTTGAGTTCCACAGCCACAAAAGCAGGACAGCAATAATACACTTTCAAAGGGATAATAAAGATAGGTTTAGGAGCAGCCATGAAGCAATTACCTGGTGTGATAAGAGAACCAGAGAAATTCCCAGAAACAAAATGAATAATTCTGCAGTCAATTAAGATTTTGGATGGTGTAACATAAATAAGGCCTGAGGCTAAACCACTTAATGAAAAGGATAAAAAGAAATGTTGGTTAACTATTTTTTCGTCTATAAGCCAGAGGTCTTATGGGAGAAAAATTATATATGATCATATAATTAAAGATTATATCATAACACAAATGCACAGGAGGATGAAATAAGGTTGAACAGGAAACATTCATTCCTGTCTTTCCTTCTTTCCTGACTTTCAACATTTTCAACCCAGTGTTTTGAAAGCAGTGTTAGAACAGAGAAGCATTTCAGTTTTGCATAGTGATAGTAAATGGAAATAAGTTTTAAAACTAATTAATATTATAGCTGTAAAGTAAATCTGTTTAGCTCTGCCATTAAAAACACAGAAGAATATATTATTCCACACACACACACCGAAAAAAAAAAAAAACAGTCCAGAAAAATCCTGAAGAGCTAAAGCCAGCTGTCACTACTTTGCTGGTTTTTCGTTGTAATCATGTCTCAAAATGCACATGTTGCATATGATATTTCTCTTCTCCATGATATCTGATGAAGCAATTGCAAAACAGAGTAAATGGTAGGTCCCTGGGAAACCTGCTGCTAACCAACAGCCTTAGGTATCTGAAATTCTGTCCAACCCTCATCATCCCCAGTGTTTTCTTACCATTTTCTCTCTGACCCTCCCAGTCCAAATGGAATCCAGGGAAACTTTCTGAGTTTTTTCCTGGCTTTGAAACATTTCCCCAGTGTCATCTTTATCATGAGTATTAGAATGTACCCAGGGAAGTCTGCAGCGAACCTTTTGGAATCCATCTGCGTTACTTGATTACTGCCACTGAACTAGCACATAAATAAACACATACTGAAAATCCGACCACAGTTACTTGACTGATGTCAAGAAAACATGCATGCTGCACTTTGCTGTGCAAAACCTTGATTAAAACAATATTTCACTACATCCTTCATAATTAACCAAAACTGGACTCTTTCTGAATATACATAAATTAAGCATTGTTATTGACAATATGAAAAATTTGATGTTGATGATATGAAAAAATTGAATTTTAATTCTCTAATCAAATCTAAAACTGGCTATCATCCTCATCACCTTTGTTAGCTTTCTAACTTCAGAGGCATCACTAAGGCACTGCTACTTCTGTGTACAGAAAGAAAAAGCCAGTTAGCTTCCCTTCTTGCTGAAGAAGCTGCTAAATCAGACAACCCAGATGCTGTGTTAGTGCTGGGCTTCAGTGAGAATGTGAGTCCAGTTTTAGGACTCCATCAGCTGGATCCGAAATGTTGCTGCCTCGAGACACAGAWCACTGAAGTGTGTAAGTTCATTCTCTCAGGCTGAATCCTTCAGAAGTGTGCATGGGTATCTTTCTCTCGTTTTTCTTCTGTGTTTCATTTTAGTTGTTTCTCAACTTCAGCAATTCAGAAAATGTTCCTAGATTTTCATGATGCAAAGTATTAACCAAAATATTAATAGAACATTTTTGAACAAAAGAACCTTAAAAATAGTTAAATTAACAGTATAATAGAAATAGAAATAGTGATTTCTAATAACACTGAAATTGGGGCTGCTCTGACAATAAGGTAAAAGAGTGCCCCCATTTTGACACCTGAGCTCAGTCTTAAAATTTTTCTAATGCACTTTACTGAATTTAATGAAGTCTTTCTATGTCAGTCACGTTCAGAGATGAAAGTGATTCAAAGCACATTTGCAACTTTCAGTTTAGGTTTCACATGGCAATAAACAGTTTGCTAATATAAAACAATTGTTAAACTTGCCTAATTATCTGAGAAGAGGGAAGATTCTCAAATGGACTCCAAAACCAGACATTAAATTGGCAGCTGGTTAACGTTACCAAAATGAATAATGAAGTACCAGTGACAGCTGGATGGGTTCTAGGAAGGCTCTGATGTATCAAGATAATTTCTCTGTTTTAAAGAGAGATGCTTTCAGTGTCATTGACCTGATAATAAAATGCATCTTCACTTAAGCTGTGAAGTAGTGCTATGACAACACAGACAGAATTACAGTAACTACTAAATAGATTTAAACTGGGAAATGAGTCATAAATAAAATTTGTTTACTTTCCATGGCCAAGTCACGTATCAGTGTGATGAGATAATGCAGTAAAAGCTGTAACAAAATGACACAAAGAAATCAAGTCAAGTTTAACCCCTCTGAGTGTTCTGAGCTTATAATACATCAGACAAAATCTTCCATATACACAGTAACTTCTGGTGTGATAATTTGTCAAGGCCAAAGAATTGGTTTCAAAGTAGCAAATGAATTGCTTTATAGATTTTCAATAGGATATATGACAGTTTTCAATTCTGCTCGATGGCACAGAGTGGAACTCATAGACCATGACCTTGCATAAAAGCATGTTATTGTATTTTGCAGTAACAGCTTAAAAACACATTGACATGACAAACTTCTGGTCTATTATTGTCAAATATTGCAGTATTTTTGTAGTGTTATCTTTGTATGCACTTGATGCAGCACCTAATGAGTTAAAAAGAAGTCAAAATCAGTTCTGTGGAAGAATTCCAAAACCTTGCATTATATTATTACAAGCATTACTTGAATATTCAAGAAGAGGAATGTAGCTGGTGCTTAAGAACAGAATACCTAGCAGCAAAATTCACTATTCTCTTCTTGCTGTTAAAATATAGGAAAATGCAGTTAGTGCTTAACACTTTGAAAAACTGTCAGTGTATGTCTAAGGTCAAAGTTACTAAGCTATCTGGAATTCCCTCAGAAAAAGAGGATTCCCCAGTTATCACAGAGGTAGAATAACTTCTTTACTCCTAGTGTCTGAGACAGAAAGCAAACCAGTTTTCTCACCCCACACTGCTAGCTTACCCAGGAACACCAGATTGCTCTCCTGAAAACCTTTTCCACCAAAAAGTCAATAATTGCAATGCAAATAAGAAAATTTTCATAGAAATTGGGTTGGGTTGGGAGAGAATTGAAGAGATTGTGTTTTTTCAACAAATCTAATTATCAGACTAGTTCAAGCAATTTCAAGCAAGTCCCTGAGGGAAAGTAAACATGTCTTAAAGTTACTCTCAGTTCCTACCCTGCATGGTCTCCTTGCGAAATAAAGTCAGTCATGAACAACCATCATATGAGAGAACAGCAGTTCAAAATTAGTTTCACACTAAATGAAATATACTGTTAGTAGGAAGGGACAAAATCAGTGGTTGTGTAAGTTTTATAAATATTCAAAGGGCTTCAGATATACTTTGTTCTTCACTTTGCAGAAGATAGAGCAGAATGAGGCGACAGTAGGCTTTTGTATGTCTTAGAGTTATTTAGTTGGGAAAAGGAGAAGTTACTGTGTAGATTTTGTTGTTATTCAGTGGCATAAAACTTCTGCCGGTCTAAAGCAACAAAGTCGTTTAAATCTGCTTAKTTATACATAAAATGTCCTTTGCCCATAGAAAGGATTTGAAAGTTAGATTAGCTTTTTGTATCTTTCACTGTTTGTTCTTTAATATTGTAACACATACATAATTCAATTAAGAATTAATTCTTTTTGTAAAGTAGAAATGTTCTCTGTTTTGCCAGCACATCTATTGGATTTTACAGCCAATTTTATGCATGAATTTTTATAAGTTCAGAAATGTTCTGTAGGCATTAAATGCATATATTTTGTTTGACACTGTTCTCTGATTATTTATCAGTATTTGTACATTTCATTAACTGTCAGCTTGCTGTTCTTTAGCACCTAACTGTTGTTGTTTTGTAAGGGAAAAATTTTAGTAATATATACCATCAAGTTAAAAAACCTCCAGCTCTAAGATTGACAGACATAGCTGTGCTAGCCTTTTTAAACTTAAGACCAATGAGAAATAAATTGTTTTATCCTGTTCAACCCAAATAACAAAGTAAGGGGGGGTTTCCTACAGATTTAGTGTAAAAGTCCCCAGATGACAAACACAAAAGCCTAGATATCAAACAGGATGAAAATGCTGATGTTCAACACCTGCACTGCGTGAGGGCCAAGAAGTAAGCCCAAGCATTTGCTAACTAACACACCTGCTTGACAGTGTGGTTTTTAACTCTTTCCTCTTCCTTCTTAAATTCCTTACTTAAAATAGGAGAGGATTCTAATAGAATGATGCAATCAAAAGAGATGTTAAAGCACAGTTTTGAAAGAGAGATTGCATTCTGCCTGTTGTCAAAAGGTACTAAGTGGTTATTGCACTTGTATTAAAAGGCTATTTATCCTGACAGATTTTTAATAAGACTGAAAAGTATTATTCACAGCTGCAAAAGTGTGGGGAAAAAATCATGCTGTCTGTGGTTTTTTTGTGCCTATCAAAATGTTTATATCGTCATGCTGTTATATCAGACCATCACAAGTTTACTGCTAATAAAAAAGGAATGGTCTAATCTTTCTCCCTGCTTTTCAAAAGGTGCTGTGATATGACTGTAGGTCATCCAGCCACAGGTGAGCCCAGGTAGGTACTGAGACTGCTTTTGCAGACCACAAGCACTGAGTATTAATGCTGAAGTGCATGGAGCACATGTAATGTCACAAATGCATGGACAGGCCCCATGTTGCTGTGGTTCTTACACTCCGCTATTCTTCAGTCCTTCAAAAAAAAGTGTATTTGACAATTTTTCTTATGTCATAATGCGCTAAATTAATAATAAAAATGCGGGTCACATTACTAGGCCCTCAGTCACTTTTAACATAATCCACAAAGGCTAAATGACATTGTAGGTAAGAGCAGTTTGCTTAAGAAAACTTGTACAAGTATGCTAATGGGTAATTTTAAGTTGATATTGCCTTCTGTTTCCTTCACTGTTCCRTGTAGAAATAATATCATAGTGTTTTCCATTATAGTTTGTTGCCTGGAAAGTTTTAAATTAATCCCCAAACCATCATTTTATACTGGAAGAACATGAGATATTGCATACATGAGATACTTCTACTTCATACAGCAGAAAGCAGAGTAAAGGTAGAAGGGTGGAATCAGTTCAGTACAACAATGGCTGCATAAACTATGCATTTTCCCCACATCCCACTACAGCAGGGTATGGTCACACCAGTGAAGCAGTAGAGGTAACTGTGATTTTGTAGCAAAAATTGTTTAAAAATAAGTGATTCCATTTAACACCTAATACCTAATACCAAGTTTTGAATGTGAGGCTTATTTGCAGTTTTGTCATCTTTGCTTCCATATTAGGAAAAAAAAATCTACAGAACTACTCAGCAAGAGTTATTAAAAATTTATTCATTCATATGACAGCTCAGTTAGAGGAAGAGCTGGATATCCTTTAGGGTAATCTATTTTTCAAGCCTGGACCCCAAAGAGGAATCAGTTAAGCAGTGGATAGCCTGACAATCAATTGCCGTCACTTGATATGGCTCAGGAAGGAACTCCGTCCTGAATACAGAGGGTTTCCTAGCAGCCGTTTGGGAAAGGCTGCCCGTTCCAGAGAAGAAGCCGTGCTAACAAAGAGCAGAAGGATCACGAGTCTCATTAGGATCTCTGAATAGGGCTTTAAGAGTGTTCAAAAGTGATAAGGAAACTGAGGCTGGAGACACATGTGGTTGTTATTATATGACCTAGATTTGTATATTTTTCTACTAGTTACAATAAAACTGTCTTAAAGAAAGATCCTTTCAGTGTCATTGACCTGATAATAAAATGCCTCTTCACTTAAGCTGTGAAGCAGTGCTATGAAAACTGTGATAATTTTTAGACATTTTGCAAAATCAGTGTTAGCCAGCTTCAACTTTCTGTCTCATCTCTGTAAAAGCAGAGTGTGCACAAGGCCGGAGATCTGGAAAAGGGTCCCCATAGGTTATGGGACCTAAAGGAGCTAAGATAAAAGATCTCATTCCTTTGAAAGACTAACAGGCAGAAACCTTGTACTTGTAAGACATACCAGTGTAGTCAACGAATTAAAAGTTCAGAGTTAAAACCCCCTGAGGGGTGACTCTAGAGCACAGTGTCCAGCACATTGGGACTGAAGCCAGGAATCCTAGCTGGAGTCCCTTGTAAAGGGAGGAGTTTACCAGGACTTTAGCAGTCAACATATTATCAAGCAAAATGTGGTCAAAGCTGGGAGTCTAAGAAATCTGGAGAGACTGCTTGTAAAATGATGAGTTCACCCTTCCTTTCCCCTGAGTGTATTTGGGTCACTGGGTAGAAAGTCCTGAAACGCATTCAACAGTGACAAAGTGAAAAGCTTTCTTCATATTCCATCATCCCAGAGGCAAGGACCTGCAGCATTTTAAGTGTTATTACTCTACCAAATATGTTTCAAGTGTTGGTACACTTCCAAAGGATATTCTTTTCTCCTTTGCAAAAACTTTTGACGATCTCTGTGTGGAAACAAGAAATGGCGAGTGAAATGTCTTTTGACTTGCCACCTCCTTCAGGCATCCTTTTAACCTCCATTTGAACTTTTGCAGTAGTTAAAATTTAGATTGACCCTTTAAACAGTGCTAAAAAGTGCTGACAGCGTTGGGATAAAGGTTCGAACATGCTAATAGGTTTTAGTGTCTGATACTTTTGATAATCTGGTGCTGAGTGTCATGGGTCTCCCTGAGTGGATTCCATCTGTCCCATAAAGTTATGTATTGAAATATAATGCAGCCCTTTGATCTTCCCCGCGTGAAGACCCTCGTGTTCTGTAAAATCAACAAGATGCTTTCATTCACTAAAAAGCCAGATCACGGTCTTGTTGATTGGCAAGACTATAATACTTGTTAGTGTATGTGCCTTTTCCCCCTTTGTTCATGTCAAGTTTCAGTGACACAACGATCCCGGCAACACTGGTGAAAATCAAAGTCTTTATGATTACAATGCAACCAACTAGCATTTGGCCATTTTAGCATAGTTTCAGCTAAGACTGTAAATTAAATTTTCACTCTGCAGTAAAATATATGGTAAGTTAATAAAAATATCAGTAATGTTATTTACTTGTCTTTAGTGAAATGTTTTAAGGTCTATATGTGTTCTTCACAGAGGAGGTTGTTACAAAAACATGGTGACCTATTTGGTTGCTTCAGATTAGCATTTCTGTAGTACGAAGTAGGCTAATAACTGCTTTTTTTTTTAACCAAGCACACACTGAGTTACATAAAATATCTGTGCTGAGAGCTTCAGCTACTCCTGATACAGCTGACCGGGAGCCCGGAGGCACAGGCTCTCCCCCACCAAGTGTACACCCACAGCATAGCGCAGGACGGGCACAGGCACCGGCTCTCCTTGCCCAGGCACATGCAGCCTACACCGGGAGCTGCTGCCCGGCTTACCCAGGAGCTCCTCGAGATCCCCAGAGTYGCCTCTCCTGGGGAAATCCGAACAGGGCTGGATCCCAGCTGGCCTCCAACAGTCCCAGCAAATAAAGTACTAGGAGCCCTCAGGGGATCCCCTCATCCTGTCTCAGCGTCCTGGAGCAGAGCTGCAGTGCCTGAGTACTTTCATGCTGACAGATGTGGGACAGGTTTTTCCCTCAGTGACTTATCAAGTTCACTCAAGAATTATGCTGCATAGCTGCAAATAGAGCCCAGGTGCCTCTACTCCCTATACCTACCCCTTCGTCCACAAAAAACTTGTTTAGGTCCTTGCATGTGTACTAGTTGGTGTAAACAGCACCTGGCACTGAAAACATTGTGTCTAGGATTACCTGACATACGGAAAAATCTATTATAGCTTGTGAAATTAACCTTTATTTAATTTATTTTATTCTTCATGTCTTCAGAGGAAACTTTATTCACTGTATTTGTTTAAATGGCAGTTTGATTTATATATCATCTGTAAGAGATGGGCTTTTTTTCCAGCTGCTTGCCAAATAATCAGTTAAGGTTAATCATACTATGAATGTAATTCTAATCCTGAATAAATGTCCTATTCTCCCATTATGATAAATTCTATTAATATTAACATGAATACTAACATTAATATTGAAGTTGTATCCTGTATTATACCATCTATTTCCAAAAACAGAGGACAAAACCGTGAAATCTTTTCATGTAATTTACGGTTATATCATTAGATGGCAGCGTAACATTCAAAACAAAAGTTTTTTCTGTGACATGCATATGTATTTTGCATTCACCAAGAAAAGCAGTTGATTTTATGTTAGGTGATAAATCTAATCTTTTTCTAAAGACAAATTTACTTTTGCATTCTGGAATCTTCAAATTTAACATCTGGAGGTGTATCTTAAAATTAAATGCTGTGTTGATAACTGAATCACAATATTATCCTTCCTGCCAAAAAGTTATAGCTTTTAATAAATAAGATATTATTTACTGTCATCTTTAACTCCAAGGCTCTAGTCAAGAAATTTGCACTGCAGAAATTGCGTGGAGAGGAACAGTGATTTTAAATGATCTGTATGTCTTTTTGATCCTTAGGCCAGCTGAGAGTCAACTCAGGTCCAGATAAAAGTTTGGAACTAATTTAATTTGTTGTCCCCAGCAGCAAGAACCTAAACAGTGCCAGGGATTATTACAGAATTATATGTCTCCAAACATCCTCTTATCATGCCTCTCGTATCATAGATTTGAGAGTTAAATAGGGATATTTATGCTTGCTTTACAGCACTAGACTATTTCCTACACTAAAATCTGCTCTGTGCTGCTCCATGGTGCACAGACTTGCTTGCTCGTTTTTCAAAAGAACTTACTTACCTAATTCCATTACACTCATTTTCTCCTACAACTATATCAAGGTAGAAGAAGCAGCATTACAACAGAAAACAGAACTTCAACTGAGTAACATTTTTTTGCATTGAAAGAAGTTATTAAATAAAAAAATCCATCTGCAAAGAGGTGCAGAAGGGTCTCACTGTATACAGTGATCAGGTAATGAAATGCCATATGAAATTCAATGTAAAAAGAGCACATGGAAAAAGCTATTCTACACGATAATGGTCTCTGAACTAGCTATTAAGACTTAGGTCAAAGACCTTAGTGTTATAACAGATAGTTCTATGAAAGTGTGAACTCAGTTCTCAGGAGCAGCCAAAAAAAAAAAAAAAAATGATAGGGATTGTTTTAAAATAATTCCTGCTTAGAAGACAAAACAAAAAGCACTTTTCTATCACTGCACACCCATGATATACCCAGAAACTGAATATAATGGTTAGTTTCATCACCAATGACAAAAGGAAGAACAAGACTAAATATTTTATTTATTAAAAACTATAACTTTTTGGCAAGAAGAATAATATCATGATTCAGTTAGCAACTCTTGGCATTTAATTTTAAGATACACTTCCAGATGATAGACTTGAACATCCTTGTTGCCAGTTTCTACTGTTCAAGGACCTGGAGAATGAAAGAATTACGCTGGGGAAATATCACTATACGCTCGTTCTATTCTTATCTTCTTCCCTTGACATCTGCCATTGGCCATTTGATAGGACACTGAGATTGATTGATGGACCCTCTGGTCTTACCTGGTACCACTGTTCTTGCAGAAAACAACTAACCAAAATTATTCATGCTATGTATATGCTTCTGTTCGTGTTTCAGATTATTCTCAAGTTCACATGTTCCAGAGGATGTGCTTTTTTTTCTGGATATTAATTCTGCCCGTGAGACAYATTTGGTCTGTTTCCTTGTTGTTCCCCAGTTTCCATGTGCAAACAGTTTTCAGCCTTTTGAATCATTCCATCCTTCTAGACCTGTACTTTTTGTCAATCAAGAGGCTTTTTCGCTTACTAGATGAAAATAACAGGAGGGGGCCACACTAATTCTTCTTGGGCACTTCTTTAGTGTCGGCTGTTCTGACAACAGTAGCATTTGTGTTGGAAAAGAATCATTCACAGTTTAAAAATGAGTTTTTCATCCCTGCCTGTCTTTACAGAGTAATTTAGAATTCCTGTCTACCAACAAAGTTAGTGATGCACTGTTTCTTTTGATTTTAGATGTGCTTTTCCAGCTTATAGAACTAGTACTACAGGTGCCTGATAAGAGAGAGGACCTTCTTTAATATTGTGCTGTCCTTCAATGTACAGAAATCTTAGGCAGTGTGCTGAAGAGGGCTGCTTTTGTCTCCCAATATTCCTTGAGGAATTTCTGTATTTCAAATAATCTCTGATGTGACAAGGTTCTGGTTCTTCAGAACTCCATCTTTTGTGCTGGAAAGGCATCCTGCTGAAATGCCATGTCCTTACAGGCATATACCTCAAAGGCTAGGAAAGTGTTTCCGTAGCAGGTGGCATTTGAGGCTACAGAATTACAGCAGTTGCGTTGCAAACTCCTAGTCAAGGCTACTTGCTATTTTTGCACCATATCAGGGCTGACTGGATTTTCCCGTCTGTGCCAAATTAGCACACATATTTCCTTTTTCTTTTTTTCCACTCCAGTGTTATATGCCAGTATAAGCATGTCACAAATTCTGCCACTAGTGTCTCATGGAAATGTCTCACTGTTTTCCTGACTTGGTTTTTGCTATATTTTAAATGGCATGATTATTTGGCCCCTACTTTTTTTTCAGACTTCATAAAGAACATCATAGGATTCTCTCAATTTGATTTTCTACTTTATCCTATCAGTAAGTTACTCTGTTCCAGGACATTAGAAAACAGCAAACAAGTGTTAACACTGGGCCCTTGGGAGTGGGAATAGTTGTGGAAAGTCTACACATACTGTGATGCGATGATGATAAGCACACAGTAAATAAAAGGAAAGAACACAGGCTAAATAAGAAAATAGTTATCTTAGCAATGATAATCAATGAAAAAGTACTTTTACAATTCTTTGCTGTTTTTTCGCATCTATACAATTAGAAACTGTTTTTTTTTCCTATAATGGCTTTAAATTAGCAAACAGAAATGTAACCATTTTAATGAGGTCCTTAAAAATGAAATTCAGGATTATTATTACTATACTAGCAATAAGATACTGCAGATCATGTTTTATGAATTCATTAAGATGCATCATAGGTGGCTGGAGTTCCCAGTGCACCTGAAGCACTTACTAATGGCTCTGCAGAATACGTCCTATCATGCCTTCGTGTTGAAATACCTTCTGGCAGAACTTGTCTTCTCCTCATTGGACACAATCAGATATTAACTCAGATGTGAAACATAACATTCGCATATTAACATTTACTAATACATTAATGTTTCAGATAGAAAAATAAATTTCCTTGAAGAAGATCATTTTCTGAAGATACTAGAAAAATATTAATGTGCTACAGAACCATCAAAGGGATGTGGGAAATTGTGAAAGTGTAAATTGCAAACATGAGAAGCTACAAGCTGAATCTGAGTAGGTAACTATAGTAGGATTTTATCTGTGAGAAAATGAGTCATAGATGGGGACAGAGTCGTTTGTGCAAAGTAATTAGATATAGAGTCATAACTTTTGTATCATCAGTCACTGGTGACCGAAAGCTGTGACTGTCAAATTACTGTTTGATGAATATTCACTATCAAATAAATTCATGCTCCTCATACAGTTTGTAGAGAGTGAGAAAAACACCACTATGTTTGCCAGTAATCACCATTGTTTGACTGCTTAGCTGGCAAGTAAAATACTTAATGCTTCATGATAGGAAAACCTATACCACAAGAGGCTTTGGGTGCCATAGTTCAGAGAAAATGGAAAGTGGTGCATAATTTCGCTGAACTTTTTTCAAAGAAAAAAGGTGACCTGCCTTTAAAGGGAAGACAGCCAATGAGATTTGCTTTGTATCAGACAGTTTCTGATCCTCTTTGCCAGCTATGTATCCAAAGGGCAAAATGGCAGCAAAGCAGTTTGATCTCAGGTTGCCATTGCCTCTCCTGCCTGAACGCACACTTTTGCCTTCACACACCTTCCTTGGCACCCTGCTTAAACCTAAGCATTCATGTCTCTTACCTGCTCTTGCTCCTCCGCTGGTCTCACCCGCATCCTTCTGCACACAGGTGTTAGCGCTGCGAGCTCAGACAGCCACGCCAGGCGGGGGACTTGCCATGTCTCAGGAGCCAAGGTTTCCTTGGGAGCAGTAAGAGTTCCCCTTCCATACAAGCACAGGCACCCATTCAAAACCTGGAGTTACCGCTGATACTAGACACCAAACAATACAAGCCTTTGCCAGAAAAGCCCAGGTCTCTCAACTGAAGCAGAAGATATTGAGTGATAAAGGAGTTCAGACTACAGTTTCTCAAAATGTGAGGGTAATTGGGAAGACCTGATTTATTCATTGGGATAAAGTAAAAAGAAGAGCATGGCTTGTGAAGGGAAGACAGGAGGTTATGTATATAAGAATAAGAATCAATGGCTGAGCGATCAGCTTTTGGAGAGAATCAGTTGTGTGGAGAGCAAAGTTTGTGTCCAGAAAAAATGGAGATGGAAGCAAGTAATCATGGACATGGGACCAGAAATTTTTCATTATATGTTAATGCCTTCTTGCTATTCTCAGCACTTCAGAACACTGAATAATTATGTCTTTGGAAAAGAGAGGCAGAAATGTTAGCCAATTATTGATTTGATTAGCTGAATATTCCCATATATTTCCAACAGACTTAAAAGAGGTGAGAGTTTCTTTCTGAACTGTATATATCTACTTCTTTGCCTGGTAGTATGAAAAATAAATGCTATGCCTAGTAAATCAGTAACAAAATACATTCATCTGCAATATCATTACATGGTTATGGATTTCATATAGGAAAGCAGAACACCAGCCAATTTCCTTCTCTTTTTTTTTTAGCTACATGCAGGAAAACCTGAACAAAAAAAATGAAGTTCAAATAAATTCAAAGATCAAAATTATATATCTTTTGAATATTTTCCCTTTACTATCAGATCTCTTCTGCTGATTTGTATAGGTTACCTAGTAGAAACAATGTATAAGACTCTGTCTTCAGATCTGTGATAGGAAATCCCCACTGCAGCAATAAATATTATATTTATGGCAGGCAATTGGCAAGCTACCTTGATCATGATAGTCCCTGGCTGACAATCACACAAAAGTGAGACCAGAAAGTATATCTTAAATGTTTCAGCACTTGGATTTTCCTAACCACTCCTTTCAAGTTCTTTATGAACAACTTGTATATAGATCAAAACATTCTAACTTCATCATTGCTGGCCAGCATCATAAAAGAAACATATGAAAACATATGGGCACACTCACCAATTTTTTAAGCAACCAAATCTTTCATAGAACTATTGAAATTTTTTCATGAGATAAAAAGATGTTTGCTGTTTTGAAACAATAGTATCTCTTTTTTTAATATGAAAAGATGTGAAGGTGCTATGTGTCATTCATCATCTGTCACCTTTTCATTTAAAACACCATCAAAGGGCTGCCTAAATGTGTAAGGGAAGCAAGGGCTCATACATTGCACAACCACAGACCAGTTTGGGATTTGACCCTGATCTCAGAGCCTAATTCCCCAAAGCAACAGTGACAGGAAAAAACATCAAGAAAGCATATGCAACGCCCAGATATGGCAAATACCTTCTTTTGCTCTCTAGTGACAGTCTTTGAAGGAGCACCGATGAGCTGCAAGAGATCTGTTCTCAGAGATGCTCAGGGATAGGAAATACATCCTAAAGAGGCCAAAAGAGGTGAGAGAAGGTAGGAGTGTCCAGAAAATGCAGAGTCACCATATGAAAAATTGTCAGCAGAATAGATAGAATGGCTTAAGGTAAACTCTTCAAATAACCTAGTATTAAATGAATTGAGCTCTTCAGAGTGTATATGCCATGAAGAAAATCCACAGAATCACCTACATAATGTTTATTTCAGTTGTTTGCCCAGCACCAGCATCAGAATAACTGAGAACACTTTACATAGATAAGATTAGCAAGCACATTCCTAGATAAAAGAGGTTATAAGCCACAAAACCACAACCATTACACGAATGCTGGTGACTTGGACCCAATTTTGGTAAAAAAATTAAATGCAATGTGGTGATTGCGTAGTACTTGAATATATCACAAGACATTTCAAATGAGAGAGAATGTTAGACCACAACTTACAGCACTCACTAAGCCCAAAACTCACCTCTGGAAACTGTATGATTTTGAAATAGATACCTATGGCATCATGCCCTAAAAGAGAAAATGTGAGCAGCTAAGTACTACACTGCACAGGGCTTTATGGTTTAGTGGTCAGCAGTTTCTATTACATTAAGGTAATAGCATAGAATTAAGGGCATTTGCTGCCCATTTGATAACTGTTAAGTACTGGATCCTAGCTCACTGAAAAAAGTGATCAAGCTTGGACAAAGCAGTCTTCTCACAGCAAACATCTGCTAACTGCTTATTCCAAGAAGAATAAGATCATGGCAAGAGTAGGAATAACTGGGGGAAAAAAAGAGCAGTAAGAAAAAAAAAAAAGTGTCCAGATCCCTAGACTAAAGCTTAGAGGGTAGCTAAAGGGGTTTTCATACAAAAAAGGGAAGCCTCAGGTCTATCCGTTAAGAGCTACAGTTCTGGAAGTTTGATAGGAAGGCCAGCAATATAGCATAGCTCTGCAGAATCACAAGTCTCCTGAACAGGAAAAAGCTACCGTCTGACATTTTAAAAAACAAAACCAGCTCTCAACCACATCTGGAATATAGGAAGCTACAAGCACACATCCATATCTTAGTGTCAAAAGTTACCTTTTGGTCTTAAGGGAAAGATCATTTTAATAGGCACATTCTGCAGCAGATTAAATTTCTAGACACATTTACAGTTATACAAGTTTCTACATTCATGAAGCTTAATGATTAAGAAAGAATGTTATTGTCCCCTTATATGGTAAAAATGAGGTATAAAGACTTTAATAGATAGTCCCAAGGTTGAATAGCTAGAGGATAAGGCAGAACAAAAACAAAATGCAGTTCTGACTTTTCATGCTATCATGCTATCATTGGATTATGCTACTTTTCAGAAAGAGTAGATGGCCAAAGTGGTGCTAAATCTAAAAAACAAAGACACAATCTTTTGGCCAGCTGAAAAGAAAAAGAGTTTCTGGCTGGAGTTCAAAACCTGATTCCCCACATGATCAGTAAGACCTCTAGTAATAAAGACTTATTAATTGTGAAAATCATCTTAGAGCTTGCAAAATTTCATGAGAATATTCCCCTCCCTATGAATTTCACCTCCATCTTGTTCATGCCGAGCTCCAGCCAGCTGGCTTCCATCCATACCTCTACTAAAAAAGGAAATGATATTTCCTGTCTCAAGCAAAATAGAAGGCATAGAATTGGCATTATCAGAATATTGATGACTTAATAATTAACGTTATTTCATGATCCTGCCCAGAAGCTTTGTCACAATAAGGGTGAAAAAACTTATTTCCTTTGGGAGTCTGCTCCTGAAAACTCCTGGGTATAAGCACAGTTCCCTGTCACCACTTGCTGATGTCTCTTACCTACAAACAAATGAAACCACTTTAAGGCAAATCTACCCACCTCAAGCCCCACAGTCATGTCAATGGCACCTTAGAGCCACTTTAATTAGAGATTGCCAGATCTTGCACAAATAATAAAGACATGAATCTGTTCCCTGAAGGAGTCAACCACTGAGATTATTACTTGCAAGAACACAGGAAACACCTGTAACTAATTTGCAAAGCATCTTTCACAAATACATGCTAGTGTAGATAACGTATGTAAAGAGATGACATTTGGGAGGCACATGACTTATAACTTGGGCTCTATTCGTAAGTCAAGTAACATTCATGACATGAAGGTATCCATGAACATAATATGACATGATTTGTGATATTTTAGGTGTGAATAAACCATGATTCAATTTTCCTATACAAAAGGCTTAAAATACATAAACCAAGACTTTACCACAGAAAGTTTTTTATTAATCTCATTTTCAAAAGACTGACTTTCTAACTCTATTACTCTTTTCCCTGTGAACTGCATTTACTAAAGATTTGCTGTAGTAACAATACCAATAGCACTCTGGACGTCTTCAAAATACAGAGAGCTACTGTCACCACCGGTTAAATTTAATATTTTCTCTTTTTCCTAAAGTTCCAGAATGGTTCTAGTGTCTGATCATGTTGCAGATGAAATAGTTATCTTGGCAAGTTGCCAACCAATTTCTTTTTGAAACTTAATATGTCTCCAACTGGCAATAAAAGTAACTGTTTGACCTCTTCCCTATTTTTTTTCTTATTTGTGCACAACTTATTCATAACAATTTTGTGGTTAATTATGTTCTACCTGAGAAGCTCCTTACACCTTTCTGTCCTTCTGCTCATATATCTCTGACTACAAAGAACCCACACGACATTGTGCTGCAAAACTTGAAAACAAGAACTTAGGTAAAACTAAGGCCATAAACTAAAAACTTTCCCAGTTAACATCTTGATGGTATATAATAATTTCAGAATGCACTTTCTTTCTTTCTAGCAATGTATTAATTCTCTTGTACTGAAAGAAGCCCATATATATCTAGACATACACTGACACCAAGTTCCCTAACAGCAACAAGATCACCACAACAGTTGAACAGACTGCTGCAAAGGAAACTGTTTTAAGAGAAATATCTGAGAAAATGCAGGTTAATGCAGACATCCAGGAAGTCTAGAATTCCACCACCATGTTCTTCAATGATGTGAAAAGTTTAGTTTACTTTTCTGCTTCATAAAAGGAAATGACCCAGAGGAGAATTGATTTCAGCTCCTAAGCCTGGTTGGGCTTCTATGACAAATGCCCCAAATATACACTTGTCTTATCTGTACCCTCCTTGCTAAGCAGTGGAGACATGGTACTGTGCCTGATCTTGTACAGCCATTGTTATGTTCATATTACTTTAGTCTTCAAATGGTCACATTATTAAAAAAAATCAAAAAATCTCATGGAATTTAGCAGCAGTCGATTAAAAAAAAAAAAAAAGAAAGAAAGAAAGCCAATAGCTTTTCTCACATGAAAAGCAAAAGAAGCAAATAAAGGGAGGAAGATTTCCAAAAGACCTCCTTACTGATAGCGTCTCTATACAGTAGGGAGCTAGATGAACAAGATCTAAGCATTGCACCACAATGCTTTCCATGTTTATAACATAGGCTTTGTCCAGTGTATTAAGGCAATAGTGAAGATGCATTTATGGTGTGTAAAAATGCCCTACCTCAATTTAGTTCATTGCTATACAGAAAAGGAATAAGGCATAATGGTATAAGATAGTTTGTAATGGTATAACTAGAGCCACAGTAGGCTGGTACTAGCATGATTACATCAATTAAAAAAAGTCACACCCATAGCTGATATAGCTGCTGGTAAAGAACTATGTTTACATAAGACCTTACAAAGTTACTGAAGGGAGATTGGATGGCTATGAAAAAATGCGTAAAAAAAACGCGCTAAGAAATTTCAAAAAATGGAAAGAAAAGCTATTATGAAAGTGCATTTGTTAAATGACTCTCACACTTCACAAAGTAAATTCTGCAACAACCTGGAGTGCCATTGGAGTGCGTGGCTGTACCAGCGAACTGAACTTCAAATAGAAGCCGAGAAGCTGGCTGTCACATCTGAGCCTGAAGGATGTCACCGATAAGCTCATGACAGAAAACATGAAGATACTGCACCAAACTGCTCCATGCAAATACAAATGGTTCAGACTTATAAGAGGACTGTGTGCCTTTTAGGCTAGCTGTACACTTTTTCTGACTATATCAGCTCATCTAATAAAAACACCACTTTTTCCTAAATGCTTGGGTTCTCCTATATCCTATCACAGCTACAAGACATACAATACTACATAAACTTTAATGACTGTTCTGCACTCTGCAGAAGAACACAAAGATTAATAAAGGTAACAATTTTGCTTCAAATATGCTCATAAGTACAAGTGATTCTTGAATCTTATGTGTGGCTAGAATACTATGTATGACACAACTTGGAAAAGAGAGCAGTAGAAAGCAAAACCCATAAAGAAATACAGAACTGGTATGAAGCACCCGATTTTCAGCCAGCTCTGAGATCAAAGGATCAAAAGTTTTACAGTTTCTAAGAGAGCAAGAGGGAAGCACCAAATGGAGCTGCCCCTGCTATGCAAACTCAATAGCTACCTTGAATGGTTCTCCTTCCTTGGAAAAATGGGAAGGCAGAAATAAGGTGGCCAGTCATGCAGGGATTTATTTCAAGATGTGACATTTTCTCTTAAACCTATTGAAAATGTAAAAAATACAGTTTACATGTAAAAACCATGATGCTGAGAGGTCTGAAGTTACCAGTTGTTCATGCTGTTGCCTTCAGAGATTTCCTTTGAACCTTGAACGATGTCACTGCCTTCAGATTACACTTTTCAGGACATTTGTGTAACCCATGACTTTCAGACTGATATGGTCTGATACAAAAGAAAACGACTGGTAAACTAAATCAGTAATTCTACTGGTTAAATACCCAACTCCCTTTCTCTAACCACTTGGGCTTCCTCTAGTGGAAGTGAAAGCCACACACAAAGCAGTCACTGGCAACTAAAGGTACTAGTCTAATGACATAAGAAAATAGGTATTTCAAAGTGTGATTTCTACATCTACATCCTACATCATCCATCTACATCTACAGCCATTTTCAAAGTAGAAAAGCATTAACTGCATCCAAAGATTATGATGGACAGAATATAACAGAATGAAAATAAATGCTACAAGCCAAATGAAATGGGAAAATGCAGAATCTGTTTTCAATGGAAATACACGGAGTCGATGATAGGTTTTCAATGCTCTGAAGGCTTTGTACCATCATTGATCACCATAGTACCTGCTGCATTACAGTTTGTTCAAGGATTATTGACGTATTCTCTAAAATGAGAATGGGGCAAGCAAATAATAGCATATATCAAATTTCTTCTTCATCTGTATGCTGGCTAGGTGCTTGGATTCAGAAGTTTCGGCTGAAGATTATTCACCACTTAAAGCTATCCTCAGTTACTGTTTTGGACTGTATCAAAACTGTTAAAACAAAGATGTACAATAAGGATACGACGTATATAGTCTAATAATGATTGCAGCCCTTGCCATCTTCAACGTACTTTGGAAGTAGCTGGATTAACAGTAAATTGCTAATCCAAAGAAACATAACTCTATTATTGGTATGAGTTAAACACTCAGCATGTTTGCCAAAAATGCATGGGAATTATGTCCTGAGCAGCAGTCATTTGTTTGTTACACAATTTATGTGGAATAAATTATTTTTTAACATACAGAGGAAAAAATAAACTATTTAAAGCATACACTGTTCTGTTTAGCCATTGATCTATTTTCAATCTGACTCAATGTCAACCATAAAATCAATACCGGATGGTAAGTTGAAGTGCGTTATAACATTTGTTTAACAAACTATATTTAGTGCACAATAGATCTTCCACTGCCTGTTTTAATGATACCTATTAACCTCAGTAAGTTACATAATGCTAGCTATAAAATGCTGAAACATCTTTTTGTGCACCTGCAATCAATTTCTAATAGGAAGAAAGTCAAATCATTTTTTTTCCCCACAGTCCATGACTAATCTATGTTCATCCACTTCTCTTTATAAATTGCAGGAAGTTCTGGTACAGTAATGATTTTAGCAAGYGTGTTATATACTGGGAAGTGCTTTTAATTAATACTTTGGTTTGATATAAATTATGTGCGTGCAGTACTTGAACCATCTATGCATTCACAAAACTGCAACTCAAAGGAGGTTACTTTGAACTGGACCCAACACAGCCACAGCCCCCGACAAGGGAGACGGCCTCTGGGCAAGCATCTCACAGCAAGCTGCAGCAGGTGGAGGTCTAAATCATACAGGGTCTATCAAAACCTTTAGTATTCTCAGAGAGACTGGAGATTTTCCTGCAAGTCAATTTGCAGAAGAGTTTGTGTTTCAGAACTGACAGTCCTGAACTAAATTAGTGTAAATTAAACTAGCGTAATCTATCTAGTGTTTAGTTGTAACTAGCATAGGGATATATCTCATCCTTGTCCTGACAGGCTTCACTCAAAAACTGATGCTCAGATTATTCCCYAATGGAGACAACTGAGATGAGAAAGTATTCTCCTTAGGCTCTTCTGTGCTCAGTCTCCTTAGGCTCCTCTGTACTCAGTGGAGAAACAACCTTCACTCACACAAAGCCTTTCATTCAGCAGTATCAGATTTTACTCCATTACTGTTCCGCCTTAAATATTGTAGTAGACAGGGAAAATAATTAAAACATCTTATACAGTGATGGGACTCCTCCATGAAAATTAAGTGATGCAGAGAATTCTAGTCATTTAGTTATTCAGGTGTTAATAAAGATACCAGGAGCCATTTAGCAAAAAACATCAAGCACCCTGTGATTTGAATCAAGATTTTAAGAGCTAATACAGCTTGCTCTTTTAAGATAACTGCACTGTTTATAATTGTTGCATGCTTGCAATGCTATATATAGTGTGCTAAGAGACTCTTCATTTAAAAAAAGACAATAAACCCAATAAAGTGAAATAATTTTTAATTCCCTTTTCAAATGTGCATTTGAATTCAGTACAGATCTGTAAGGCACTCTCATAGGTCAAAAGTAACCAACGTTCTTTCCAAAATAAGGAGAGTCATGAGGCAATGGTATGTGCATAAAATATAACCTAATCTATAACTGATAAACAATGAAATCTGAATGTTCAGGGTTTGGATGCATTGCAATGTAATGTCATTTCTGCATCATGACACTACTCAGACACTACTAAATATTGGCACTGTAAATGATTTCTCATTGGGGTTGGGGGCTTGTATTCTCTTCATATCCCAGTAAAAAATAAACTCTTTAATAAATAAATATATAAAATAAATATATGCTATCTGGAGATGTATAAATAGGTCCATCCTATGAAGAAAAGTTCCAGCTCTGACTGTGATACATTGACATCTAAGGTCCATCACTGAAGTGGAGCCACTACAGCTTCATATACAGTTCAAGATTTATCACTATTTTACAGTTCATTTCTTACTATTTCTTCCAGCTATTCTCTGATCCAGACGCTGTAGGTAGTTTTTTGCTAATTTATAGACAGTAAGTAATCCAGACAAAACAGGCAGGAGTCTGGTATTTAAAAAAAGTCACACTCCAACTTCCCACTGGCTACTGGACAATTCAGCAAATTTGAGTGAGGCTGGTCTGCTCTGAGCTTTAAGGCTTTGTCTCCTAAATCCGAATGCCAGGAAATAGAGGCTTGGCTGTCACTAAGCAGCTTCTTCAAAGCCAGGATTGCAGAGCTCTGCAAATTCTCCATGCTGGTATTGCCACGGATGAAGTAGTAAGATCAAACATCTCCRGGATGGGTCTTTTCCAAACTTCTGCCCCTCCTCAGCTGTATCCCAACACATCCTTGTACAGTTCTGGAACTCTTTCAGGATCCACGGGCCTGGGCAGGAAATGTGTGAATTTCTGGTGTCTTCTGGACCGTGCCCCATCTCTGGGGGTACCGTCTTTGTTAAGTGCTACGAAGTATCGCCGCCCTGAATCTCCATGTTTGTACACGTTGGATGAGTAAGTGTTGTACCAGTTTTCCTCAAACTGCTCCCTGAAGATGCACTCAGAAGTTAGCTTCTCCTACAGAAAGGAAC
Organism: Apteryx rowi; assembly: GCF_003343035.1. Taxonomy (NCBI): domain Eukaryota; kingdom Metazoa; phylum Chordata; class Aves; order Apterygiformes; family Apterygidae; genus Apteryx; species Apteryx rowi. The sequence goes on from NW_020450730.1 coordinate 146,925, forward strand.
AGAAGAAAAATAGGAAGTCAAGCCATTTTCAGCAATCARTGACTAAATACCTCAACACACTTACAAAAAAACCATGATAAAAGTAAACAAAATATTTTAGGCTTTGTGCTGCCTTACTGTTCATTCAAATGTTAACAGATCAAACCCCAAAAGAGTATGTAGACACGAAATGGAGTTTGGAAGGCTAACTTATCTTTTACTCATTTGAAAAGTGGACCCCTTCATACACAGTTTTGGATTTGAACACCAGTTATATGACTCCCTCTAGGAGGGCATTCCTCATGTACGACTTAGCTAAAATTCACTTGACCTCCAGGAACTGTATTACAGAGAGGTCTGTCCTGGGGTATCTACCCCTTCTAGAAAAGAGATCTGGTGGATGGATTCAGGCACTACGTTACAGATCAGCAAGGTACTGGAAAGTGTTCTTTGTGGTATACTTTACTTCTCACATTTTAAACAGGACTGACCACAACAAATAGTAGGTGGTTACTGCTTTCCTTCTGTGGAGAAATACTGTTATGACACAAAGGAAAGCTATCATAACCTCAGTTTAAGCTGTATGGTCCAGTGTAAGTGCAAGAACTTTGCCAGCAGGTCACCATTTTTTATTCAACCAGAACACCAAATACCATGAAAGCCTTTAATACTAATACTTTTAGGCCAAAACCCAGAAAGGATGTCGATGATCCATAAAGTCACAAATACTGATAACACACACTTTTCTCCTTTCTGTTTAGAAAGTATTCATCACTTTCAATATGAAATATGAGGTATAGCTAAACTATAAATAAGTTGGTCCCAGAAGCAATAGAAACAGCAGTGATGAACTTGAAATATCTACTTGCTGGTGAAAAAACTATGCCCTAAAACAATGAGGCATTAACTGGGAGGAGAGACAGAATATTTTATCTCAAGACATTTTAAAACTTGGAAGGAGTGCAAGACCATTATTACTGTATTAGTACTGGGAAAAAAAAGAGAAAAAAAAAATCAAAGCTTATATTTTACAGTGTCAGGTTGAAGTTATTCATTAGGATCAGATAACTAAAGAGTACAAGCTTGTTTTCATTCTTAGACACAAATATTCCAGCATTTGGACCAACAGGCACTGCTGGTACTCTTGCCCCATTCAGATTTTGCAAATAACGGTGGTATACAACTGTGACATATGGTATTGTCTTTCTTTTCCCCCCAACACTTGAAAGAATGCTTTTACATTAAAAAGCTGGTACCTGGAAGTATCACCTGTTGATTTATAAAGGTGCATTAGGCTACACGTAAAGTAAGTCAGGGTATTATATTAATTGTTGATTTGTTCCATAGCTATCCTTTTAACTCTTTTGCACATGCATTAAATATTTTTAATGATAGAATATGTGCTGACCATGACAGTCCTGCAGGGTTAGTACTTACAAAGAAAATTATATACCAGGCAACTTAAAGGCTTTTTAAATAGCTAGTTTAAATAGCTCTTTTTGTCTTAATTCAAGAGGAATATTTCTTTTCAGTTTTCTTAATCTAAGACAGAGAAAATTTTCCCATCAAATCTTCAGCATCCAAGCCAATACCACATGCTTTGAGAATTTAGCATACTTTTCAACAGGAAAAGATGGTCATGCTTTGAAAGCGAAGATTACCTAAGCTAGCTGCCTGAGGTGTTTGCTCAGTGCTAGTAAGGTAGTTAAAACCTGAACATGTACAAACTGACCCGAAGGTAGTACTTACAGATCCATAGAGTTCTCCCTTCTCGTTCATTCCAAGGTAAAGGCCACTGTCCACACCTCTGATGCTGACCAGTCCCACCGCCACGCTGATGAATTCTAGGATACCTGAACATACACCCAAAGGAAAAAACAAAAGAGATGGCTTTAATTCAACCTGTGACAAAAAATAAAAATAAAATAAAAAAAAATCAAGAAATACATCCAAAATACAGTTGAAAGCAAGGGGAAAACCACATTTTTTATAATAAATGTGGCTTACATTTTCTGAAATTTCAAATATTGAATGGAAATGTTTATAGCTTTCACAGGAAAGCAGTCTGAGAAGTCACATCTTGGAAGAATGCTACATTCTTTAAAGAAACCTTTTTATTTTGAATAAGAAAGGATTCCATTCATCACTGAGGCTAAAGCCTTCAGTACTATACAGTTGCAATCTATAATGACTATAGACTATTTGCTGAACTTCCCACTCAAATACTGGAAGATAGGTTTGAATAACCCCAAAATATATTTTACCTTCTCTATAGCATTATCTTAAAAAAAACATTTCCATTATTAGACCATTTGAATGGAAATCAAAGTACAGATGGGAATTTTATAAAACAGAATCTACCCACAGGAAAAAAAAAAAAAAAAAAGTATTTGCCAGACATCTTATCTAGCATATGGGCCCACACCTCTTGACACAACTTGCTATCATCAGTGCAGGCTTTTCATGTGCATGAATTATGTTGCTTATTTTCTAATGTTTGAATTATAGCACTATTTATACTACATTGGTCCAAAACATAATATATATTAATACAAAGTAATCAGGAGCATGGGGCATTATTTGAAGCCTGCAGTTTGGCAAGTATATGCACAACATATTTAACCAATTGATATGCACAGATTACATTACATATGAAATATGAAAGAAAGGGAATGTGTGAACCGGCTTTTTGAAAGTGAAAAACATAAACAAAGCCTCAAAAAGCAGTTGTTCTAGAATCATACCTAAGGTTTTGCTGTGCAGCAACAAACCCACACTACATTTAAAAAAATCTGAATCTCAGGAAAGTGTTTAAATAGTGTGTTTGAGTTTGACTATGTCTTTTTGTCTATTTTCTGTATTTGCGACTACTCTTTTTCATTCAGGACCATTTTTCACTCTAAGACAGATGGACTGTCTGGACTATACAATAATTTAAAATGTTTTGAATTTTAATTGCGCTTTGGCATGTCTCTTATTTATATAACCAAGCAGCAAAGGAAATAAATCCTTTACAAAGAGTAAGCATTCAAAATCCTACTGCGTGTAAATCATCATAGGTTTTCCAGTTCCTAAAGCACAAAATCCCATAAAAAGAGGTGGAGGTATTTTGTCTTTCTGGTATCATTTTCAAAGCCACCCTTTTTCAAAACTATAATAAGCAGGTGATTCAACCCACAAAGCAACCACATCAGACAAACCTGCAGAGAATAGTGGTAGCATAAAGGAAGAACATTTCTAAAAAGCCCAATGAATGTTTGATCTGGGGCTAATTTTTTTTTCTTTTTAAGCAAAGATTTATTTCATGTTTACATGCTGTAGGAAATCTTCCTTCTGAGAAGAACTTTCTGTTTGACTACTGCTCTTTCACTTCTGAAAGCATCCATGTGTTATAAAAGCAATTAAGAGCCATTCCAGCAGATTGTTTTGACTATTAGAAAGATGATAGGAAACTCTTTAATCACCTTTTTATGACTGCTAAATCAATGCACACAAAAATTCGCATGTAGTTGACAACAGCAGGTTTGTTCAGATGCTCAGCTCCTACACCCATTATTTAGGATTTACTCTTATATTGCAGTAAACATTTACATTCTTGAGTTGTCCTCTCCTCCTTTTGGTTTATTGACCGAAAGTACCATGAAGCATTTTAAGTATTTGAGCAGAGGAGGCATTTCAGGCCTCCCTGCTTCAACTTTCTSCTCTGCAAAACAAAGCAGTCTGATGCAGAGGAAAGGGTCAGAGCGACTTAGTCCATGATCTGTATTAATTTATAAAGACTCAAGACACTGCAATACAGCTAGTCTATACAGAGCGCTGTGACTGACCCGATCTTTCACTTTCCCCATGAAGCCCACAGGTGTGTGCCTGCGCTCACACGCACCCGGCACAGGCTGAGCTGGGCACACACGGGGGTCTCACAGCTGGCACAGGGTGCACAGCCCTCTCCTGCACCCTCGCTCTGACGTCTTTGAGCAGGAGGGCGCAGCCAGTGATCAGCCCAGCCTCTCACCCACCTGCCCCAGCACACCAGCATCACACCTCCTTCACAGGGGCATGTGTGCACACGCTCACACATGTGCACATACACAGGTGCACACACACGTGCATATGCACACACATCTACATGCATATGCATGCACACACATGTACATATACAGGTGCACATGCATACACACATACACGCACATGTATGTGCACACATACAGGTGCACATGCACACACACGTACACACACGCACACATATACAGGTACACACACACACACATGCACACACATATAGGTGCACACACACACATGTGCACATACACACATGTGCACACACATACAGGTGCACATACACGTGCACATGCACACGCACGCATGCAACACATATACAGGTGCACATGCACACGTGCAGACACAAACACGCACACGGGCACATACACACACACGTGCACGGGCACATGTGCACCCCCCCGCCCCATGCACCCGCCCCGCCGCGGCGGGCAGCTGCCTACCGAAGAGGCTGTGGTCCTGGCGGGTGCCGCGCACGCTGCCGTCGGGCAGGATCTGCAGGTGGAAGCCGGTGCGGCAGTAGAGCTGCCGCCGCCGCAGGATGCCCTGCAAGTGC
>NW_020450730.1:151792-158465 GCF_003343035.1 Apteryx rowi
GGGGAGCGGGGGGCCGCGGGGGGCCGAGCCGCGCCGAGCCGCGCCGAGCGAAGCCAGGCGGCGGTTACGCGCCCCGCGTGTGTATATATACACGGCGGTCGCCCTGACATATGCTAATGAAGCCCTCTCCGGGGAGGCTGCGTTTGAAATTGTAAACCGCGCTCCCCCTCTCCTCGCACCTTCCTCTGATCTGCGCTGACGGCGGGGACGCAGCTCCTGGCGGTGCGCGCACGCACACGCGCGCACACGCGGGGGCGGGGGCGGGGTGCCGGCTGCCGGGCGCGGCGCGGCGCTGCGCGGCCGCGGCGGTGGCGGTGCGGGCAGCGGGCCGGGAGGCGGCGGACAGGTGCAAGGAGAGGCAGGAGGGAAGACGGAGAAAGGGCGTTACCGGAGGGTTAGACCTGCCCAGACACACATGAAAGAAAGAAACCAAAGATCTGACAGCTTTACTCCCTGCTTCTAAAACGCTAATAAAATGTACATGCATTACCCTTTCCTTTTATCGCCTCGCTTACAAGCAGGGGAATTTTTAAAGAAATTGGCATAGTCAGGGAGGTGCTTTCCCCTCTGCAAATTCTCCCCCGTATTTAATTTATCACTAGCATGACATGAAGCTGATCTATAGCGTTTGGATATCTACAGAACGTCTTAAAGACATAAAATGGCAGGTCCGTGCTCTGGGTAAATATTTTCAAAACAGGCAGACATGAAGAAAGAAAGAAAGAAAGAAACAAAGAAAGAAAGAAAGAGGGTGAGAGAGGGCCCGTCTAAACCAWCTTCTCTGGGGCTTTGCATTGGGCCCATCGCCAAAGTCTGTGGGCAAGTAAATTAACAATAACATAACCTATTGAGAGGACTCTGCTGTCTTTCTACAGTGTTTTGATCCAATTTAGGACTTTAATATCCTGTTCCAGGTGAGCATATGCATTTTTTTCAGCCCATGGATAGAATGGTTCAGGGATGCAGATTTGTTCCTGGAAGAAATATTCATTATTAACAATGATAAAACAATGGCGTATTAAAACTAAGATCCTGACTTTTGCTGCCTTTGCTTTTTTTGGAACATATAATGAATTTGGGGGATCCATCTTAGTGTTTAAGAAGTGCAATGCATTTCCTTGCTAGTGTTAAAATGAGGTATTATGGTATAAAACTCCAAGATCTCTCATAGTTAATTCTTTCAAAAGTTTGGGAGAATCGCCTGGTGGTTTAAGGTTTCATTTAAAAAAAAAAGTTGTAGAGAATCATGAAAGATTAGTTCTTCAATCTTGCTCCATGGTCTTTTCAGTCGCAGTCTAAATCTGGGAGATCAAATGGATTTGACTGCTTAGCTTTATTTGCTGTGGAGAGTATAGGGCTAATTAATTGGCAGGTGCTTTAAAGCAGGTAATGCTACACCTTTTCATCATTGCAGTCCTAAGTACTGCCCCTGTGTGCACCTGAATAAAAGGGCTGCTTTAAAGCAAGTGATTTACTGTGGAGGGATTTAAAACAGAAAAAAACTAATGCTAAATACAATGATCAGATAAATCACCTCAGAAGAGAGCACAGGCAGACCTGCTCTGAAGGCAGTTACAGATAGATGTTATATTATTTTACCTTTCAGATAACAGGAGCCTGTCATGTGGTGGGACCCAAAAATCCACCATAATCGAGATTTCAAAGCACATCTGTGTAAACATTATCACATCAGTGTAAAACATCAACCAATGAGCTTTCTCTTTGAACCAAATCTACTTAATCGCAGTGCTAAATCAAAGAAATAGATCAAAGTTGAATAAACTATATGGCACCGATTTCTCAAGTAGCCTGCACACTGATTACTCACATTTACCTAAAACGTTTGAAACACGCATCAAGTATTTTTATTGACATGAACAGTAGGTCAAGATCAAACCATAATTAGTCCATCCCAGCTGCTACATTGCAGGACAGGCACTCAGAGGGTGCAGCTGAATATAGCAGGTAAATTCCTCTGAGCCGAGAGGTGTCCCCCTAGGGAGAAGGTTCCCGGACGCCAGCGGTACTCCCTGAGCCCCGTAACCAGGAAAGGCCTCTTCTGCTTAGACGGCACCACCGTCCCCAGGAGAGAAGGGTTTTTTTAAATATCCTCAGCCATCACATACTGGAAGACCCTTATGGCTAACTCTTTCCTGTCATATAATGGAGACGTTTCAAGTAGAGTGGACCACATAACATCGATCTTTTCTGAGCGGACTCTTTAATGTCTGGGCACTAAACCGGTTGTGCTATTTTATAAAGTACCAGAAAAGAAACAAAAAGATAAGAATTTTTTTTGTTGTTTGCACTAGTCATGTGACAGGAAAAGATAACACTAAAGGGTTTTTTTTCACCTTCTGAGACTATATCATGGGAAGTTAAATAATTTTGAAGAGTGTTTTACAAGAGTACATTATTCAACTTAAAGTATACAGTACAATCTAATCGACTTTGCGTATACTTCCTAGAGACAGCACTTTCAATGTCATTGAACAAATACATGCGGTCCAGTTTTTATTTCCACAGCAAGTAGTTAGGGCTTCTGTAGACAATATAATTACTGTACATTTCCTAAGAATAGCATATTGTCATAGGCAGTACCTTGGGGCTACCGAAGGAATGAAGAAAGCAATGGACCGAAAACTTTGATACATATGCTATAGATATAGTATATGTATCAAACCAAACTGTTTTTATATGTATGTATATAATATACAGTATATGTATTATATATGTGTGTGTGTGCATATATATAAATGTGTGTGTGTGTGTGTGTGTGTGTATAAAAACAGCTTGGTTAGAAAAAGGTGTAAGCTGTAAAACTTTATGTCCTGCAGTTTATTGTGCCTTCATTAATTTTAAAACTCTCTTACAACAGTGCTATGCCAGCCATAAAATTTTAATGACATAATAAAATATCAGCTAAGAGAATGAATGGGGGTCATGAATATATGAGAAAGGAAACATTGGGTGGAACAAAATCCATTGAGCAGAAGATAAAAGAATATACACAGCTGGAGATATCTGTATACCATGGTCATTTCCAGATTCTTCCTATATTTGGACAAGAAAACATGGTTGGCTGCTTTCAGCGAGACTAGGAGAACATGAGGAGCTACAGTGGGAGTCTTTCGGAGCATTGCCAAGTCTGCGTAAAATAGGGTCTATGATTGTACAGGATTTACTAAGAAGAAAATAACAGAATAAACTTCAAATTTCAATAGTTCTATACATGGAGATGTACAAATCAGGTCATAATCTGATGAGGTGCATAAACAAAACTTCTCTAGTACTAGAATAAGAAGATGCTCGGAAGATAAATGTACATACACCGGTGAGTTTGTTAGCTCTCTTTGAGACGTAGACAGCCTTTGGTTTCTGTTGGTCCCTGTCACTAGGGTCCTTGCGTACAATTCTGATCCCTCCATGCTATTCCATAACTGATAATTCTGTATAAACCCACATTTCAAATCACAAGCCCCATATATGAAAAATTTATCTTCTTAGGTCACATCAGTGTTTGAAATATAGTAAAGGACTGGATTTTAGGATTACACTGTATTACAGGAAGCAGTGGGTCAAAAAAGGAGTCACAGTAGAACATATATGGGGGTGCATTGGCTAGTTAAATGCTTGGGGTCCTTGAACAGATAAGGAAAGGAATACTGAGTAGAAATAGGTTTGTGGCACTATCACTGCACAGAATCATCTGCAGACAGCTTGGATGCCCACACTTTAAAAAGAATATTTGAACATGCTGAATGTTCAAAGGAGAGCTAGAAGAATGAATCAAGGTTTGGAAAAACAGTAGAAGAAGAGACTAAAACACTTGGCCTACTGAGCCCATAAAAATCATAAAAAAGTGACTTGATCACTAATTGCAAGTACCTATTTGGGGAGGTAATTTCTTTCATTAATGGGCTCCAATTTAATAGCAAGATCYAGTGAAGGTAAAATTTGACTGGAAACTATGAATATTTTTAACAAAGCAACTGGCTACTGAAGTAACATAACTGGTAGATGTAGTATTAAATAAAGCCTCTGCATTCACATCAAGATTGCATTTCCCTCTAAAAGATATAACCACAACCCTTTTAAAAACAATACATACATACATTTTATTTTGAGCAATTTTTTTTTTGATTTTTCATCAAAACATTTCAGCCAAACTAAAATATTTTTCTTCTTCAAGGTAGTCATTTTCAATAAAAAATGTTAAAGTTTCTGGAATTTTTGTGAAAATTTTTATTTTGTCAAATTGTCAGCTAAGATAATACCAACCCAAAGGTGAGCCTCCTTCTATAGCAGCTTGAGTCAGCAGTAGCCCCACTCTGTTCAAATACATGAAAGAGGAGAAAAGCCTGTGAAACTTAATCCTACAGCCCCACAATCATAATTGGCAGGCAAACTTGGATAATATATAATGTGCCTAGGTATCAGCAGAGATCTTTAAAATACTGTCCATTAATGTGCATGCATCTCTTACTGTACAATTTGGTGAATGTTATAATTATTTTGTGTTTTATTCAAAAAGATTCAGTGATACAAGATTTATCTGCTAGGCATACACTAGGTGCCCAGAAGATTGGGCAAATACAGAGAAAAAGGGACAACTGAGGCGTGAGGAACCACAGAATAGAGAATATCAACAAGGACACAAGGAATTTAATATGGGACAGATACAGAATTAATGTTAACCTGGATCAAAACCAAATGTTTCACTTCAGATTAACAGCCAACATGGAAACAGTTTGATCTCAGAATATCAGATTGGGGAGGAGGGGGACAGAGGGATTCTAAGACAGAATATTGGAATTAAATGTTTTTACATTAAAAGGATTCAGAACTTCTTCTTCTGAACTGATACAGTTACACATACGTATGCATGTATACATATATGTATTTATGTGTAAGGATTTATTTACACATAGTACAAAAACTCAGGAGGGAAAAATGATGAAAATTTTCCAACAGAAAGGAAGTTCTATTTTTCAGGCATCTTCATTGTTTATCTGTTTTATTTCTTTAATTGAAGACAGAAATGCACATTTTTTTTAAGATGCATGGTTTTCATTCCATATTTCTGTGAATACACGTGAATAATACCTGTGTAAATGGCATGGGATAGAGAAGCTGGACAGTGAGCACACATTCACATCCAGTTACATGCATTAAGAGTGGACCTTTTCCATATATATCAACTTGTACTAGAACGTCTCATTTGATAGCTTTTATATTAGTTCGCTAACTGGGTCACTGAAGAAAATGCACCTTGACTTATTTAAATTAGATGGTCTCTGAATCTGCGGACATAAACTGTGCAGCCAGCTTACAATCTTTGACCTACTGCACGAATAAACTGCACTTGTGTTCCTACCAAACACCTCACCAGAGAAGACATAAGTAGTTACAGATGTGTGTTGGGTTTTTTTGAAGTGAACAAAAGATTAGCCTAAAGGTGTTATTGAAAAGTCATTAAATTGTGGGTGAAGATGCCAATTTCTGGGCAACAATGTGAACAGGGAGATAACTCATGGTTTGCGTCTACAGTTTAAGAGACTGATGAGTCATTCAGCAAACAGACTCACTTCGGGACACTACATTGCCCTACAGTTCTTTTTAATTAAATGGAAAAACTAGACTACTTAGGAAAGGTACTCTGTTGGTGAACCATGTCTCCTGATCAGGCAGGTAGATCTGAAAAGATCCAAGAGCCACACTCAACAAAAGTTTCCAGATTTGATGTTTAGACCTCTAAAACCTTATTTATGTAACTACAGGAAAAAGCTTGAGTTTCAGTCATGCTGAGTATTCAAAACTACATTGCCTTGACACCTAAATATTGTTCTTCAGTGCTGTATCGTTTAGTCGAGAGATGTAGTTCAGATTGGGTGGCAAGCCTTTCACTTCATGAATGTGCCTATATTAYACTTACAAACAAGGCACTTGACATTAAAAACTAACAAAAAATAATTTTATTAGATTGTATCGCATGGGAATGACAAAGTCAAAGGAATTACTTRAAAGATGAATTGGCTTATAGCAGTCTAAAATACTGAAGGAAATACAGTAACTCTGTCATTCACTCCAGAGAGCTGAGTTCCCCAAAGAGCCTTTCCAGACGTCTGTCCGAGGTAATTCAGCGATGGGCATGCTTACAGTTGCATGAACTGCTGGGCTGCTGGTTGTCAAAGATAGCCACAGCTCTCCCTTAACACAATACAGTAGCCACCAAAATGTTTTTGAGAAATGGAAAAGGCATGAGAGCGTCTGAACTTATTAAGATGGTTTTTACCTTACATACTTTCTGAAACATGCGGACAGGATCGCATAACCTTTTAACAGATTGAGGTCTGGTTCGTAATAATGTATCAGGGCCATCAGTGATTCAGGGAAAAGAGTAAAATTGGCTGAAACGTGGGAAGAAGACATCCACAGCGGCTCAAGGCTGGGGCTGCGGCCTGAGCACCGCAAAGACGCCACGAAGTGAGCTGCGACCGGAGACGCCCGCGGGCGGCCCGGGGAGGGTCTGGGCGGGCGGAACGCGGCCGCGCGGGCGGCGCCGCCGAAACGCCCCACCCCGCAGGCCTCCGACAGGCGCGGCGCCGCCCGCGCACCGTTACCAGCCGCTCTTCAACCAACACTCGCCCCGCGGAGCCGTGCGGAGGCCGCT
>NW_020450730.1:159106-204476 GCF_003343035.1 Apteryx rowi
CGCCTGGTGCGCAGCCCGCGCCGGTGTCCCGCGGCGGGGCCGCCTTCAGCCGGGTTTCTCTTCTTTCGTTAGAGCATCGCAGCTGGAGCCACTGCGGATGGTGAAAACTTGTCTTTCAGTTTATTATATTCCTAACAATTATCTTTCTGTCAAAAAGTTTTCCGTGGAGCATGGCAGGATTATGCAGAACTTCGTAAGAACTGATAACGTTATGCGTGGCGCTAATAAGTAGCACTTACCGTGGACTAATTCTTCAATGCATGAGTGAACTAACCACGTGTGATCCAAAACAGTTGACACATCGACTCTGAAAAYGAAATATCCCATGATACGGGAGAAACTCCTGCACAGTGCCATGTTTAGCGTATGATAATTATGTTTTGTTTTTCATAAAAGCATTTACATATTTTAAAAAATGTCTGGAGCCCTGATTAGGCAGTTTGTCAATATGATATCTTTTCAGACTGCAGATCAGCAGTGCAAATGGTTTGCTTTCTGTAGATCAAGTTTATGTTGCAAAACGTGCGGGAATAGGAACTACATTTTTGCAGGTAGGGTCTTCAGACTTAAATATGAATGCTGTTAGCTCTTATGCCTTGAATTGTTAGCCAAAAGGCAAGTTCTGTAGGCAGCATCATTTATGAAGGGAAGTTGAGCCAGATATTTTTGATTACTCRTGTACTTGTCTTGAGCATGTTATTAGGGCACAGAGGACCTAAGACAAACTATTTCAGCCTTTCATGCTGTTTTGGTTGGGCAGAAAATCACATTGTTCTAGTTACCCGTTTGGTCTTTTAAAGCTGCTTTTGAGGGAAAAGATGGCAGCTGCACCTCTGAAAAGTCAATAAATTYACTGCAATGTGTAATTATGTATTTCTACACACACAACTAGAAAAACACTGAGCTTGCAAACTCTAAAGTTCAGATGTCAGAATTAAGGTTATGTTTGAAACCCTTAAGACTATACATCATGAGTACATGCAAAACAAGGAGGCTACAGGAAATAAAAAAATGTATTGAGCTGATTGGACAGCATCTCCTGAGCAAGCAGTTCTTCAGTATCCTGTTATTCCGTATGGTTAAAAACAGTCTTTTGTGTTAAAAATGTCATGTTATTCATATCCCGTTCTGAATAGAGATTTTTTTTTTCCTTTTTCGTGGTGCTTGTTACTGTAGCATTTGAAAAATATTAATATGCTTATTTCTATGCTCCTGTGTGGAAAGAGGCTGTAATTAACTCCTTTTTCAGTTTGGATAACAAAAAAATTTGAAGGATAAAGTTTAAATGTATACACTCTGTGTGGCCAAACTAAGATGCATAGAGACTGACATCTCAGAATCCTTAGCTTTGCATTGCAACTCTTGCTTATGCACTGGTGATCTCATTGAATTCAAATTGCAGATCTGAGTGCTCAGCATTCCTGGAAAAATACCCTTACAAGTCACACACCCAAAAATGAGGATCAAATAGCTGTGGGATTTTTGGTTTGAATTACTGGATTCCTGTACTTTTTATATTGTTGACTACAGTGCTTCTGAAGGACTTGTGTGGCWGTAGAGAGAGACTACTGGCTGACCACAGGTAGAGAAAGACTATGGGATCCAGGTGGTGAACTACCAAGAGGAAGTTCCTTTGGTCATGAGCTCCATCTGTGACCTGTACACTGCTTAGGATTTCCTTCCAGACATACGATGATTTGTGGGCTTCTTTTGGGAACCATTAGTTGAAATGATTTGCCCAGTGGACTCTGTGATGGAGACAGGGGTGTAGCCCCTTTCTTGTTCACTGTGCGCTCTTCAACTGTAGCAGTAGATTGAGGGACAGTTTGTATAGACACCACCTCTTTCCTTACAGGTTTCTAAATACATCCCCAAAGGAATCATCCAATGGAAAAAAAAATGTGCAGATTTCATGTTTAATTTGCRTAGAATGGACAGGAAATACTGTGTAATTGGGTTGTATTGTAATGTCCTTTACTAGAAGGCTGAATTTATGTTGCCCGAGGGACTTATTATTAATTCCTAATTTTAAGTGCTGAGCTTAGCAATTTTAATAGTTTAATAGTTAAAAAAGTGTAATAGCTTTTGAAATAGGAAGTTCTATCATGAGAAGTCAGGTAAGTGTCAGTGGTATTAGGATCTACCGCAGAGTATGTGTGTGTGGAATAATTGCTGGAGAATGATAACCTGCTGTTTCTGTATAGATGAGTTTGATGGAAACGAGATGTTTTGCCAGGAGGTTTTCACAATTATATCATGTACTGATCAACAAAGAAAGATGAGGCTCAAGTATCTCGGGATCTTCTCCAGCTTTTGGAAGGTCGAGGAGAAGTCAAAGACATTTCCTTTTTATTCCTGATCCACAAAGTCTGATGCTATCTTCTGGGTCTTTCCAAGTTTTTCTTTCCTCCTCTCCTATTTCCCTAGTTCCCCATTTCATTTCCAGTCTCAATCTGCTTTCTCTTCCTCCAAGGCAAATCATCCAGACTTTTTTTTTTTCTTCCTTCTAGCCAATCCAGACTTTTCTGCCTTATCCCAGTATTTCTGTTTGCATGCCTCTTCCTAATCTTCCCTCCGGCAGTCTGCTTTTTGCAGGTTTACTTGGATCCTTAGGAGCAAGAGGCAGATGGTGTCTTTGCTCTCAGTCTTGGTGTCTGGTGCTATAGCTCTATAGCAGCTGGTAGAAGCAATTACACGCAATGTTTTTTGCCTCATCCCTGGGGCTCTGACCTGAGATGACCATATAGCAGATGGAAATTTTTGAGGACTTAGCTGACAGAATGGGTACCTTTGGATGAAGGTTTTCATAGACTGATAACTTATTTACTTCTTAACAGAACCACTGAAAAACCTGCTCTTGGTACTAAAGTGACCACCGCTTGTGAAGCTTGGAAATCCTTTTCTCAAAATACAGAATTGCTAGAGATTCTTAACAAATTTCAAATAGTTTTAATATGGGCAAAACAATGTCTATCTCTTCCCATAGTTCTTGGGTTCAATACAAACAAAATCTGGTCTGAAACATTAATTGATAATGAATAATTTAATTTTTAGTAGTTAACAGCTGGTTTGGGGATATCAGAGTAGATATTCAAATATTCAAAGTGATCAAAAGCATTCAAGATAGCTATAGCTGTCTCATCCATATCTACTCTTTAATTCCAAGGTACTTGTCTTCCTTACTCCTTCTTGGTTGACTTTTTGTAAAAGTGTGTAATAAGCAAAATTGTTTCATCTAGGCAGCTCCAGCAGACAGTAGAAGAGGTTTCTGATCCCTCTAAACAATAAAAAGGGTGTGGGGGGGAGGTTTGTTTTTTGGTTTTTTTTTTTAAACCTAGTTTATGTTTTGACTTTCCAAGAATGACTGTCTTCTTGTGGGTCGCCTGCTTCCAGATAATGTTCATATGGCCTGTGAACGTATCCCAGAGTCATACTGGGCCCAGCTAGTATCTCTACAGGTTACTTTTCTTCAGATTCTATCTCCGAATCCAAATAATGCTTGTCAGTAGTGATGGAATATTTAAGAATACAAGGATTTAATATTTACCTTGATAATTGGTTGCTTTCTTCTACTGATGGCATCTAATATTTTACTGGTGCCTTAGTATTTTGGATAATAAACCAATAAAATTTAAAAGGGTTTCTAGATTCCAGGCCTAAAGCTGAAGATTACACAGATGTTGATGGGACACTTTCACGTTCCTGGCCAGTTCAGAGATGAGGTATATAATTTCAAAATAATGAAAAAAACTGTTTAGGTCTCCTAGAGCAAAGGAGTGTCAGAGTGGTGTCCAGATCTTTCTTCCTGTTTTATGAAATTCATACCATATGAAACTTGATGAGCAGCATAACTGTGAATTTATGTACAAGTGAACAAGCAGTTGCTCTGCTAGAAGGCAGGTAAGCTCTGATATATGTCATCAACATGGTGTTAGTGACCTAGCAGACTTTCTGAGCAAGCAAATCTCATGTGGTCAGTGCAAAAAATACTATCTTGACCAAATATTTTATCACTGGAGGTAGGGGGTAAGATCTACTACAGAAGCAACATGAACCTAGGCTCCCTGCAGGAGTCCCTCTTCCCATATGCTTTTCTGTGAATACTTCCAGTCCTGAGGACTTGGGAATTGTATGTGATTACATGGAACAAAATCTTGGCTGCTATAATAAAGCAACTGTTTTGCTGTTGCATTTGTCACCAATACCCACAAAGCCTTTAATTCCCAGTTCACTTTCACATACCACTTCRACACCAAAGTCAAATTCTGCCCTCAGACCTGCAGGTTTTGTATGTGAAGGTTTTGGTGTCGACTGGGTGAGGTCTGCTGACAGACAACCCCTTTTAAGTCTAGGAGATGCTAATGCAGAACAGGAAACTCTTAGAGCTGTTATTTGGATGTGGAGTAGATTCTCTGTACTGGCAACTGAGAACAATATTGACCCAAGAAGGGCCCTGATCCTGAAGGTTTTAGACAACATACTGCTTATGAAGTATTTACCTTGCCAGAACAGCTCTGTGTCATGTTTGTAGCAATGTAGCAATGTTAGAAGACCATGCAGTATCAGTAATGCAGTATCAGAATTCCTCAAGAGAATTAATATTTGTCCTTAGTTCCTTATTTTCACATTCCTTACTTCCAAGTTTCCACTGTCATCTCTTACAGTTTATGGAGTTTCTCTTAAGAATACCATTAATGACATATTTAGTGCTCCAGAGAGATCTTTTCTAGAATCATATTCTCGTTGTAAAATGTTAGTGAGCTCCATGTCCCTATTTTCAGTCCTTTTTACTGAATGTACTTGGGGAATAGCTTCCTTCAGAGGTGATTTAGGAATTAAAAGGGGGAGGAGGGAAGGAAGGAGGAGACAAAGAGTAATTACTTTATCAAGTTTCTTGAAGGCACATTCATTTCCAGAAAGAAGCTGCATACTTTGGATGTTTCTAGAGTTTTATTCTAGGATCTCAGCAGTACTGTGAAACTGTCTCTTTGTGAAAATACTCAAAAGGTCAAGTTTATTTGAGGCTGCAAATTTCTAAGTGGATTACATCATATATTTCCAGCTCTGTGAAATGAAGAACAAGATGTTAACTCCAAAAAGTAAGGCGAACTCCCCTAGGGAGTAGGCTCTTCTGCCTGCTTAAAGAGGATGCTGTGTAAAAGGATCATTTGTACAAGGATCATTCATAGCTAACCTTTTTTCTTAAGTATTATGATGCCTTTCATGTAGCAGGTCAATTGCCAAATGTAAGAAAGTGGTTAGCTCTTTGGCTGATAATATCTGAAAGTCCTCACTGTCATCATCCTGAGAAGGATGCTACTTGCCAAGCAGCTGTAGTGACAGCCAAGGTGATACACAGCTGAAGAGAAAGGAATGTTTGCTTCCCAGCAGTAATTCGGTGTTCTTCAAGATATTAGAAGAAGATGACACGTTTGTGACTGACAGATCCAGCTACTAGTATGTTTTAGTCTTGCCCACAGTGAAGCATATGGACATGTATAGCAGGATATACATACCAACTGAAGCTTCTTGAAGAACTGCTAGAAGTTAAGTAACTTTTGTGTGAAACCAATATAAGAAAGACCGTTGGAGAATATTGTAGCATAATATTTATTTTGGAGGATTTCTGGAATAGCTGTGATGATAGGTAAAATTTTTACCCCAAGGATTTCCAGTAAAGGAATTGTATTTGAACAGGGCCCTTTTTACAGTATTTTAAATACATTCCAGCCTCCTATACTTGTAAATATTTTAATATAATAATGCCCTTATCTCAGAGAAGAGGGATCAACTAATAGAGTTGTTGGCTGTGCTACATCTGAGTAGTCTGCTAGAAATATAACTTCACTAAGCATCAAAACAATTTTGTCTACTCTGGGATTTTCCCACACTGGGAACTTGACGTTTAACCTTTTGGCCACCCAGCATGAAAACAAAATTGTGCTACTTTTATCTACATGGGAGCATATTAAATAAGCCTGAAGTCAAATATAAACGAAGGAAGTAAGGAACAGCATTGCTTTGAAAACCTTTTTATTTTAATAATTTGCACAGATTCTCATTGATGGAAGACAGATTACTTTGGAAGGAAAAATTCAAAGAAACTCACTCTCTTGAAATAAATCAGTTAAAGATTAAACTGCTGTAACATAACATATCTTTGACTGCAAGCAAAAAATACTTTTAGCAGTAAATGTTGACTTCTTTAGCTAAAATAGTCTCACCTTTGTGTCAGTTGGAAAAAGCAGAAGAACACAGATTTGACTTGGGACACCGCAAAGTTTTGTTTTATGTGATACTGTTGGAGGTTTATGCCTCATATACACTTGCACACACAACACATTTTTACCTATTTGTTTTGTAAAATATTTTGTATTATTTGTAGATATTCTTAGGAGCTGAAAGTTGGAGTATTGTTCTGGCTTTTCATAATTGATTCTGTCAGGTTACTTCTGCAGAGCTTTATCAGCCTGTAGGCATCAGTTTTCCTAATTTTCAAACAGCAAATCCTGTATATGGCATTTCAGTTTATCTCCATGGGAAAACTAGATCTTTTGCCACAGAGTAAAATTTCTGAATTACTGACTTAATGTAATATGACACTAATACTTGGCAAGGAACATTTCTTTTGTGTTTTTTAATAGAAAGGGTAATGATGTCATTTTTCACCTTGTGCATTTATTTCCATTGAACCTGATCCATAGCATTACTATGTGTTGATATTTTCAATAGTTTTAGAGGACATAACTACTGCATGCTCATCTCTAATGTTAGGCCATCTTACGGCAATGCAGAGTTATTGCATGGATTTCATTGTGTGACCATACAGTTTAGTTGGCGTTATACCAAATTCAGCCAGACCATATCTCTGAGATAAGACTGCTAGTAAGACAAATATGGGACCAGAAATGGAGGTTAAAACATGCTTTAAGGAAGTCTGAGTAGCACATTGAAATCCTTTGGTGAGAATACTTGGCTTTCAGGACTCTTTGAGTTGTCTCTGCTGATAGACACAGTATGCTAGGGATGAACCCAAAACGTGAAAGAGTTTTGAACAGTAATTTTACTTGGTAGAAAGCATAAACTTGCTTCCCTCAAGTTTGCTGTGAATAAAGGGAGAAAATAATTCCTAAATGAATTAGGAAGGACATTATATATCATAAAGTTATAAACATGTGCAGAAGTGTTTTATATGTAAAAAAAAAAAAATCACTTTGACATTTGGAATATAACCAACTATAGGGCAAAGGATCCAAGCTGTGTAAAAGAGGCCGGTGGTGGTACGCAACAGGACTGTCCCTCTAAATGAAGTTCTGGAAGGAATGCTTTCAGCTGATTGACTTACAAATGTCAGGTGTCCATAGTAAACATGCAGCTTTAGACTGTCTTCTGTAAATGCAGTACTTCCAGAAAGTAATTTTTAGGAATTATATTAAGTCCTTAAAATACATTATATTAGTGAAAAAGCATTATCGTCATTATAATTTTGTTTGCATATAATAATTTTGAAACTTTGTGGGCCTTTTTCCAGATCTTTTAGACTGTTCATAAATACATTTGAAGCATATATTTACAGTAGAAGCATACGTAATTGAAATGTCATACTGTCCATTCAGAAAAAGTTCCCTGCCAAGTTACTATTTGGTCTTCAGTTGAATTTTTATTCTCCATGTTTTGATAAGCTGACATTAGAATGCATTTGCTTCTGGAAAATGTTTCCCTCTAAAAGTTTCCTTTGTGTCCGGTGGTGGTTTATGTACAAGTGCTGAATTATCTAAACTACTTTAGAAATTGTTTTAAAATATCTTGTCTGTGTGAGAATTAGGTAAGTGTACATGCATATATATTTCTGTTTTAGGGAATTTTAAGAGCAGCAAGAAAATAGGCCAAGATCAGTTTATTTTTCTTGTCGGCTGAAATAAAGCAAGCTCACAAGAGCCGCACACTTTCTGCTCTTGGTTTTGTTGAAGGTAGATGGAAGCCAAGGCTGTGCATAGCAGCCCCCCAAAACGGTACTGTTGGGTCGGCTCCCTCTGTGATGCCTCTGCCGGGGTGTAGCATAGCACGGTAAGGTGGCGGGGGCGGGGGGAACACAGAGCAACACAGTAGTAGAGTTTGAGAGAGGAAGGGGTGGAAGGATAAGAGCTGTGAGCTGTTTGATTACCACTTTAAATGCTTAGATTTTTGTGGGAACACAGAAAAGATAATAAAAACACTATGAATACTGATGAACCTAAGTCTTACCACTTTTTCTTTTATTTCTTTAGTTGTGAAGTTGGAAAGATGGGAATTACGGATATCAGCTAGATTCTTGGTTTCAGCTGTAGGGCTATATATTTTTTTCTCCCTGCAAGTTCTGTTAACTTAAGTAGATCAGTATGCATATGCAGGTGACACTAACCTGCTACTCATAAATTTCTCATAATACTGCTATTGGGAGATTCGTGACATTCAGCTTGAGGGAAATGGCTGTGTCCAGTTTTTAAAAGGCAGAGAGCTATAACATGATACAAGATCATTGTAATTAATAGACAGGATTGCCAAGAGGATTAGTAAACAGAAGCATAAAAAAACCTCCCTTCTTTTGTTCATCAGAGAGATGTACTTTCATGAAAGTTTTTGAAGATTGTTGATAATTACTGAGAGATTTAGTCTGTGTAAGTTCCTAAAACTTCAAATAGAAATTGGAATCTTATTGAATCCTGCTCACTACTTCATCAGTGCTGTTTTCCCTGAGGTTTTCAACATCTACTTTCTCTGTCTTGTTGATGTGTGTGTTAGATTTGATACTAGGGATACTAGGAGAGCAAGTTACAGTGTCCCTAAAATTTTCATAGCTGCCTCGGTGGATTGTCATCTGCTAATATTGGGGAGAAATAAAAATATTTCATGATTATATATTAGGAAGAATTCCTTAAATGAGTGCCTGAAGAGGTATGGGTTGAGGTCATACTTTAGAATATCTTGACTTTTTAATTAACATATTAGTTAATTTCTAATAATTAAAGATTTATATGAAAGAGACAATTACTGTATGTTTCATGAATTGATAAGCAGTAGTAGAAGAAGGAAACAAGAAATATGGACTAAAAGTAATATTATTCCCAAAGACAGTTTTATTTCTCCATTCACTTGGGTGTATGTCTAGAGTCTTCTGCCACCAGATCCTGCCTAGGTTTTATTTGGACACTTTGTATGAGACCAGTAATCTAATACAGTAAATTAAGTTCTATATACATTTGTTTTAATTCATGTTAGATCTTTAGCAGAAACAGCTTTGTTTGATTCTTTTACATGAAACCACAAAATTCAAAATAAAAATGGTATTTTTATTCCTCAGAATAAAATGATGCTTAAGCCTACAGTTTCCCCTTCAGTTGAGCCCAAAATAGGTGCACCCTGCTGCTGAAAAAGGTGATATTTTCTTTCCACTAAGTTGCAAGTTCCTGTGGCCTAAGTTCTGGAACAAATGAACAAATACTGTACTTGTGGGAAGGATCCAGGAATTTATCTAGCTAAAAAATAACACCATCAAAACAAAAAGGTCTCAGTCAGATCAGTTCCCTTATCCAATGTGACACTTAGCAAAGCAAGCAGAAGTGCCAGAAGGAGGGCATGCAGAGTATTGAGTGTTTAGGGAGGTACTGCTCTTTTTGGTGGCACTCACGTCAGCTTAAAATTATTTTAAGCTGGAGGGTGAAATGCTGACATTGGCTTTAGTTAGAGGGAAAAGGTAGATTGCCTGAAATGGAGCAGAAGATAAGATTTTGCACATCTAAGTACTGACATGAGTTAAGTTTAAGCATGTCTTGAAAATTTTGTTTGCAGAATGTTATTTTATTCTTATAGTAGCACAGAGCACTTAAGATAATGTTAAAATATGTGTCTGAAAATTTAGCAAATGCTTTTCTAAGTGTTTCAAGGGAAATTTAAGCAGCAGTACCTGAGATAGTGTGATTTCTCACAGAGCAAAGAACCTCAACATCGTCTCCAAATGTTACCAGTGATCAAAAAGTAAGATGACATTTCTTGAATGCTGCATTATCTGCAGATTCTCCTGATTCTGTATGATTATGATTGATTACACATATTGCATGTGTAATGTGGCCTTGAAGCAGTTTCTTCTCAGAAAGCAGACTTTGCAGCAATATTGCTTACAGTTGCTTACTCATGCTTACAGCCTGCATTTATTCAAAAGCATGTTTCTATGTAATAGTGCTAAAATAATTATGCATCAGAAATAAAATATATTATTAAACTTCAAATACAGGAATAATCAGTTATGTCGCTACAAGCTCTACCAAAAAATTGAGTTAATGTAAATCTTATGTGAAGAATTAGCTTGAATGCCACTGGGCTGCAGAGGATCAGCACAACCGTAATATTCAGACAATGAGATAGCACATAATTATTTTGACTTGCGTATTGGTATGTAAGAAGAGAATTCAGCTTCTTTCCATCATCCCAAGGTAATTTTGTTGGTCTGGCTGTTAAACAAAAAAATTGTTTTTGTCATATATTTAATTTGGTAATCATTTGAAAAATATAAAACATGGAAAACCACGGTGCCATGTTTTAAAGCTGCTTTTCGGGTAAAAGGATAAAATTTGTTATATTTGTGTAAATTAGTCTACTGAAAATTAAGTGATTCTATCAGCATTTCTGTTAAACTGTTACTTTCTATGACAGTTCTTTCCATTTAAACTAAATGTGTTTTGGTTTTTTGTGTTTTTTTTTTTTTTAAGCCAAATAGGAGCAGTAACTAGCAGTAACTAGAGACAGTGCAGAAAGAGAACTATGTAGTCAGTCTTTTTTCTTTCTAGAAGGCTGGTAAAATATTCTATATATAGTATTAGTTTTACAGTTCATATATATAGAATCAAGAATTTGGGAGGGTTTTTCTTACATTGTTAGATATAGGTAGGGCTTTTTGGTTGTTTTTTTTCTAACAGAAAGTGACACATTCATTTGTGATATGTCTATTCTACAAAAGTAATTTAAACTCTTCGTTACAGCTAATGCCACAACAGTTACTGTTGTTTCACTGCAGTAGTCTTAGTCTTCTGAAAAAGTAACACATGAGTGTTTGCTATATGGAAAACAGGAGATAAGTGAACCTGTGTTTTGACCACTCGATGTAAATGTGCCTTTCCTTCTAATCACTGAAGACTGAACCCTATTCTTAAAAATTTCCATTTGTAGTTTAAGACTATTATCTCTTAGTAGACATTAACTGTAAACATCTCCTGACTTGTTCTCTTTGTGTTTAGATGCCTCTCTAAAAACAAACTATATTTTGCTGTTTTCTTAGCTGTTAAAAGAAAAATAGGCATTAGTTACTGGTCTGCTACTTGTTGCCTTTCATTAGTTTGTTTTGACACCTAAAGAATTTTTGAGACATGCGAAATGACAGTAGGGAGGACAATGGCAGTATGGACAATTTCATTGATAAAATACTGCATTCCTGTTGTGGTGGGCAAAGTTAGCTATATCATTGTTCTTCCTTTCATGAAACTGGTTTTGATTTTTTTGTCTCTGAATAACAAAGTTTAGGATACTTATATTTCCTTGAAGATACTGATTCCACAGAGAAACTTGGTTGGCTATGGAGCTAAAAAAGCTTTTCAGTTAGTGGTAGCATGCTTTCTATTTTAAGACTGGACAGTTTAACACAACAATGTAATAATTTAGAACACTTATGATTTTATGTTAATAAATTTACATATAGATTAGTCAGGTAGTAGATATTCCAGATACTGCTGGCATTTATAAACTCTAATGAGTTGTGTGAATTTAATGCCATATAGTACTTCTGTTAACTCTGGAGGAGTAATTCTGCTGTTCTCCTCTCTTTCTGTTCCCCCAAGTATGGTAGCTTTGACTGCGTTAGGTACTTGAAACAGCAGTATCCGTGGGAGGTTTACACAGGAGTGTATTATGGAGGGGTCTTGCCTATTGTTGTCAACAGCTATACCCTACGTTAAGAAGCAATACCCAAAAAGTATTATTCCCTTCTTTTCTGTAAATTTCAGGCAATTGAAATAATTTTAACTGAGTCATGCCTTTAGTCTGACTGCTAAAGTTACATGGTCTTTCTTGAATTAAAGTTGCCCTTTTTTCTGTGGCTCATGAGCAAGGGTAGTCTCAACAGTTTTCATGCGTGAAGGTTTATTGCTAAGATTGCAGAAGATTGAAAATGATGGCAGTGAAATTCTGATTGTAGCTCTTAACATACAAAAATACCTGGATGCATTCGACTTTACTAATTATCACTTTTATGTTTACAGTTTCCTTACAGTGAATGGCCGTGTCAATTGTAAAACAATACTTTTTCATACATTAAAATTGTTTCCTTCTATCTTTGAAGGGTACAGAAAACRGATCAGACCTTGAAGATTTGCACCTTTATGCAACTCCTCGGGAGCAACGGTTTCGTAAGTTTGCCAGTTTAGAATTTGAAGGACAGCTATATATGACTCCATATGACTTCATTCAGGCCGTCACAAATGATGAACCCAAACGTAAGCAGGCATTTTGTATTGATAAAATTGCTAGGGAAAATGCTAGTGGTGTATGTTATTTTTCCATTTGCTTTTGGTTACTACTTCTGTTTCTGATTGTGGTGAAAAGATACCGAGTCTTCCAGAATTTCATTTTTAGTGATATCCAAGTATATACAGTCAGCATCCTGACTGCCATTAGGTTGTAAACATCTATATACTATGTTCTGATTCCCTTAGAAGTTATTAGTTAAACATTCGTGTCTTACAGTTTGCACACGGCTCAGTAGGCCTGAAAGACAAGAAGTCAATTTGCGTTGTTTGTATTGACTCAGTTACAATTCTGGTTTCGTCCAAGCAAGCCAGTATTGCTGTGAAACTCTTACATCCTTCTCTGTGTGGTTTCTGTGTAAATGGGCAGACAAGAAATGAGTTCTCTAAATAATTTAGGATAACTTTGTTTTACAATTTTCCCCATTTTAAATTGTCATCTACTATCTTTTTTTTTTTAATTTTTTTTGACATACAGAGATTCTAGAACTATATCATGGCCTTCTAAATAACATACTTTGAATAGGAGTTTCAGTCCCTCAGGGGACCCCCTTTCTATATTTCAAAGTTGCTAGAGGCAGCACTATGTGTTAATTAAATTAATGAAAAATAAAATACCATCTTTAGTTCACTTATTATCAATTCTAGCTTTAAATATGAAAGACTGACTAGATAGTAAAGTGAAATACTACAATCCATTTCTGATCTAGTTTGATTTCTTGGCCCTCAGGCTTACAGTGTGCTGGTAGCAGAACACAGCTTCTGGGAAAAGTGAATATATTGCTTTGTTCAGGTGTGACATTTATGATAACTCGCCTTAGGTCTTTCTTCCTAAAATCTGCAGTGCAAAGCTAATGTAGGGAACTCTCAAAAACAGCTGAAACAGTCAAAGGAGAGCTTAAAGCTCTGGGCAGATGTTAGATTTTTCCCTTTTGTTCTCTTAGCAGTAATGAAATAGAGAAAAGGATTCAGCCATGACACATCAATGATCAAAACTTATATAACTTTTGAATAGAGATGTAATCTCCTTGTAACAATGAAGAAGTGTGAGAAGGTAGAGCTTAGATGGTAAAAGCTTCAAAAACTTTGAACCTCTTACCAGGAAGCAGTTCTTCATTTGCTTTTTTCTCTCTGCAGTTATAAGAGAGAAAGCAGATTCCTTATCACGGAAATTAATACAAGTACACACCCAGACTTTGTATTTCCTCTGCCCACATCCCCAGATCTTCCTTTCTGTTACTGTTGAGTTGAGTTTCACCAGTCTTTCCCTGGGCAGCTCATCCCCTAACACAGCCAAATATGGTCATGGAGCATTTGTAGCATATATTGGACATTTTTTAGGGGGGAAAAAAAAAACATTTAGCTTTAACTCAGCTTATGATAGTTTGACCAGTCTGACCACACTGTATATGTCTGGTACACTATTAAGATGATGCCATGCTAATTAAATTTATGCTTACTCTGTAAGTATTCCCCCACTGCAAATATTCAGGTGGGAGGGGGGAAAAAAGAAAGAGGAAACACTGAGTCAGAACTTGAAAAGAAGATACTAGACCCTAGGCAGTTCTCCGTTGTAGTGCAGTAAGCAAACTGCTGCTTCGCTTTCATCTAAAATGAACACCAAGATCTCAGCCTCACAGCAAGAGAGTCATCATTAGTGCTTGATTTTCCTATGAAGGAAGTCCACTGACTTTAGCTGCACAAGTGTAGTGTCAGGTCTTCATTAATTCACCAGCCCTGATAATCTGGCTGAAAAGTAGATGACCTGACCTGTGCAGTAACCTAGTGGCTTGTTTGAGTCTAGCGTTAAGCTCACAAGGATCCCACACCAGCAAAGAAGAGATCTGGAGTTAGAACAGTCAGGAACCTTTCCAAGTTCAGGGTAGTAAACCTTGTTTGTATCAAAATCCTTCTGGTTCACCTAATTAATCTGAGACCAGAGGCAAAACTAACCTGGATGTCTTTTAGTTTTAGAGACTAGTTTTAGAGACTGTGTGACTGAGATAGTTATATTAAGGGATAGTGTATATAGTGTAAACTAAATAGAGGTGGATGACTTCATTATGATGAAGGTCATGTTGTCTAGGACACTTTAAAAACATGTTAGGCAGAAGGCTGATGAGTAGGAAGTAATAGATGAAGTAGATGACCTGCAGGTATTGCCACATCCAACTTCTGGTCTCTGAATATCTTAGTTTTCATCTTTGTACTGCAGCTTTGTCAAAGTACTGCTTCGTCAGTTTGGGCAAGTCTTAAGTTTCTGTCTTGCTCTATTGAGGTTAGTATGTTTAAGGAAAGTGTTTTTCTGAATAAAATAATAAATGCTAAACATCTTATTATGATTTTTGTAATCATTTTGGGTTTGTTTCAAACTGTAACTAATTGGGTCTATGTAGGCTGATGAACTATAGTAACTATCTTGTAGAAAAAAGAACAGACATCTGAATTTTTTATGGATGAAGACTAGAAAGGTCTTGAGTTTTGTCAGAAAGCAAAAATGCCCTTTGAAGAGTAATAATAGTAGCTCTTTACCTCTGCTTTACAGAAAAGCTAATAATGCTAGACCTGAATGAGATTTCTGATAGAATGAATGCGTCTATTGTGATTGATTTACTCTGGAAATCTTGTAAACCCTACAAAACTCAAGAGGGTGTTCACTTCCTTTTTTGATTAAACACTGACTAATATGGTAAAAATATATTTTCTTTTATGAAATGTAACTTTTGACTCCAGGCAGTCATTATAAAAAATATAAAATAAACACTATGGTTAGCTTTACACTCCTGTCTTTATGATACAGGATTTCATTTGGGGAAATGTATTATGCATGACTATTAAAAAATTTATGTTTTTATCATCTGAATAAATGTTTATATTTTCAGAAAGCCAATTAAAAAAAGGAAATGTRTTTTGTTCCCTTAGCTCTGGTTTGGCTAGCTATAAACATTTAAGTCTAATACTTAGCTGTTAAAACTTCACATTTAAAACTTCACTTGCTTGTCTAGGAAGATAAGCCTATATATATTTATGACTGGAAAATTATCTGATTGGGAAGTTAGATATATTTATTCACCTTTTTTTTTTTGGTAATAGGCATAAATATAAATCAATCTATATCACAAAGGAGGTTGTTCTGTAGTGTTTTATTTTGGTATTTTGAGACGATTTAATTCACATTAAAAATATTAAACTGAAGGGTATATGAAAATATGTTAGCTCATATGATGTTGCTTCATATAACCCCACTTTGTCATGGGAGAAGGAGGGATTCACGAGCACTTTAAGTGCTAGTCATGACTGAGATGTAAAACTAAAATTTCAGCAAGTTTCCATGAACTAATGAAAGACCATTATATGCAGCTTTTGTATCTTGATTGCTGTTTAATGATATAGGAAGTCCATTACGAGGAAGGGATTTGTAATACCACAAGGTGTTCTGCTGTATAAAAAGGAGCTGTTATCAATCAAAAAATCACAGATTTGACCACATAATAAGCAATTTTTTTTGTAACAGTGAATTGTAAACTTTCCCCCTCGCCATCTGATATTCATGTAAAAGTTTGTTTTGCGAGGGTGGTGATGGACCTCAAGTCTTGAATTGCTGGGTGGTTTTGGACAACTGATGTCAAATCCCAGTTGTTGGTTGTTTTTTTTTTCCCTCTCTCCTGGGTTCTGTCATTTAAGGGTTTAGGAAGAGAATATTTACTCAGTGTTACTCTTTATCAGTTTTCAGTTTTAATCACCAGTTCATGGGCTATTCTGAACTGGAGGTCCTCTCCAGCTCTCTGTTAAAATTGTCTGTGAAAACTTGAGCTTGAGAGAGGCTGTTAAATGGTAGCATGGATCTCTGAGTCACTAGGAATGGCTGAAAGAAGTCTTAGCTTCAGATGTAGTTTCGAGGATTTTTCTGTATTTGCTTTTAAAGGTTTGAGTACTCCCTGAAGCAGGTGCCAGAATCCAGGTCTCCCCTGCAATCAGGATTGTAATGCTATTACTACTAAATAACAGTTTCAGGATATTGATACCACGGATTAACCTGAATTCTCTCTATTTCCTGTTTAGTGTTGAAATGGTGCGTTTTGGAGATAGAAAGTATTTTCTCTAACTGAAGTGGAGTTTGATTCAAAAATGTACATTTTAAATGTTTCTTTGAAGTTAGGAGTCTAGGATATATTAAACTAATCTTTTTTAATAACATAAATAAAATGAAGTGAATTACTTTGAGCCAGATTATGTTGGTTGAAGATTCATCTCGTGAAGTAAGCAGGGTAAAAAGCATTTCTTTGGCTACAAAACACTGAGTATAGAAGCAGTCTGATTTTATGACATCACATTGGCATAACTAAATTCTGTGTATTCATAACTTTTTGTCCTTTGTTGCAGATGCTAAAAAGTGGAGATCCCTTTCAAAGCAGGTGGGCAATAATTCCTGTGCTGTTTTACAACCACAGATTTTGCTACAGTTACTTTCTTTTATGATTTAAACTTGCAGTCACAGAAGAAAGATGGGACTTTTTTCATCTTTATCAAAAAGCTGAGACTTTAATTCCTTTATTTTGTCATGTCAGACTTATCTGACTCCAGAATCTCACAGATAGGTGAGCAGCTATGCCTGCTATTTTCACTTTACTGACTTTTCTCAAAATATTTTTTTTTACATTTCTACAACTGCAAGAAGACTGTATCTGTATATCCCTGCACTGTGAGTAAAGTACCTTTATGTTCCTCCGTGAAATTTGCTGTAGTTCAGATTGTGTTTTAAAAGAAAAGTTACTTGGAGCTTGTATCAAAAGCTTACTGAAATCAACAGGGGGCTTTTTCTTGGCTTCAATGAACAAGGGCAGCAGTGAATAATTTCAGCAACAAATTTATTATATGTCTCCAATTCTGCAAACACTTGGTATCTATGCAGATTTGCTCAGATGAGCAATTCATGGACTAATCATACATGCAAAATGTATGTATGTGCTTGAGCACTTCTGAAGTGATTATGATAAACTGTAGTTAAATTAACTGGTAGATTTGCGTACAGTTCCTTGTCTTGCATCTTGGATTCATAGCATTTACTGGTAATCTGATACAGTCTTCATTAAATATTCAGATATGTGTATTTATGTTTCTAAAATCTTATTTTTGTAGGAACTGAATCAAATACTTATGGAGACACCACCAGTTTGGAAAGGATCATCCAAACTCTTCCGTAATCTTAATGAGAAAGGTGAGGGATGAGAATTTATTTTCCTGAACCAAATTATTACATGTATGATTTTTATTATGGCTAAAATAAACTTGTACTTATAGTCTGAGTCCCATCTTCAAAAAGTAAAAAGTCGTTTTCTACATTTTGAGGAATAGAAAAGTTCCCTTTTGTCTCTGCAGTGTTTAATTATGTCATCTTGCAGCTAGCCTGTATAAGTGAATTGGTATTTTAGAATAAATGTTTCAAGTTCAGTTTGCCCTAATGAAGAATCAGTTTTCTGATAAAGAAACATCTATTTCCTTTTTTAATAGGTGCAATGATGTGATTATTTGTAAAGACAGTAGTGGTCGATGATATCACTGAATAAATGCTTTCTTCACAATACTAAGAGGCAGTTTCAGAAATCCTATATATCCCTTTAAAGTCTGCAGATCCGAGTTTTGATAACTTTTAAAACTTCTAACTATCCAAAACGTTATTTGGTAGGGGAAAAGCTCCAGATCTCATCTTTTTTTTTTCCCCCTCAATAAGCCACATTCACTTAAAACAAGCAGCCCAAATAATTGCTTTAAATAAAGGTGCTTTATAGATATTTAAAATATTCATGCCAACAACAAAATTTCAGTCAAACTTGTGCATTGAATTCAGTGAATCTAATTCAAATAGAGTGGAAACTTAGAAAATGTAAGTAAAGTAATAATAAATAAAGGTAAAGTTAGTAAGCAGCTGTTCTCTCTAGAGAGAGGTGGAAAACTCTTTGCCTTGTAAATCCTTGTATGTCCTAGCTCTAGATTGCTGTCTATACAGTCAAAACAGCTGACTCTTGAAATATTATTTACTTAAAAAAATTCAGCCTCAAAATCTGTTAAATCAATACACTGTTTAAAAAAAAAAACAAAAAAACACACATCCAGGTGTTACACTCGTTAAGGCTGTAATAAAATGTCTCCAACATGCAAAATCTCGATTCAACAATATCTTACTCCAGTTTTCTGCCAATGAAATTCTACAGAAATTGATGGAATTAAGAGGATTCAAACTGGTACAATAAGCTGGTAATTAGTAATAAACATTAGCACTTACATAGCTTTTCAGCGTGCTTTACAAAACAAGTGAGTTCCATTATCCTATTTCACAGATACTGTACAAAGAGATGATGGATCTTTCATAAGGTCATTCAGTTAGCCAGTGACAGGAATAAGAATAGAATTAAAGTTTCCTTCTTTATAGTTTGTTTGTTTAGTATATGACACTAACCCAACTAGATTAATTTATTTAGTCATTTTCTTTAAAACATGCACATTTTAATACGGAGCAAGTAGCAAAGACCTCAGTCAATTTATTTTGCCATAGATTCATTTAAATCAGTTGAGSTACACATATTTATGCCAGCTGACCCTGGGTCTTATTATTTACCCTCAAATTACCTCTATCTTTTCTTTCTGAGCAGTTGTCATTTCAGAGCATTTCTCCCGTAATACTCAGAGCAATCAACCAGAGCTATCTGCCTATAGCTACAATATACTAGTACAAACAAAAGGAGAGAATGCTTTCAAGGCATTTTATATTGCTTTCTTCATACATGTGACAGACTGCTTGACAATTGCACTTCCTTCCTTGTTTTTACAACAAAGGTGTCATCAAACAAACTCCAAAATACATTCTTTTTACATTTATTGACTGGCTATTAAAAAATGGTATTAAATGGTATTAAATTAAATTAATGGTATTAAATTAAATTAATGGTATTAAAAAATGGTACATCTCGGTATCAAAACCTCTGAGGTATCTGATTTCTTGATATCTTCTTGTCCAAACAGATTCAAGCAGGCATTTGAAATAGAATTTTTGCAAGATGCTGTATAGAATACAAAACATACAAAGCAAAAGACTTATTTAAGTGGCTGCATTTAATCTTGAATTGCTAATCTTCAATGTGCAATGTTCAAGGTAGCATTAAAAATATTTAATATCCTTCCTAACTAGATTTATTAGCAGTAGTAAAAGCTTAGGTCTAAAGACTTCAATTCAGTCTAGGATCAGATGGGAAAGGTGAGAAAAGGTGGGGAAAATAACTTTGTGAGTGGAATGGAAGTTGGGAAGGCAAAGTTTCAGTTAGTAAATACTGTKCATTTTTAATGATTTTTTCCAGTATGTTATTTGGTTCCTATGATAATTTAGTTAACTGTCTTTCTTTGTTTTAGCTTTGTAGTCTAGTCTCTGTGATGCCTGTGGAGATCTCTGTGGTTGCTATTTTGTTCTTGTATGTTTGAGGATGGGAAATAAGATTCTCAGGAAAGCACTCCTCTTTCAGGACAGTTAGCATTTAGGGAGGACTACTGTATGATCTAAGTTTTGGGGAGATATTTGGACAGTGATATCCAAGGGAAATATGGTTGACATTTTTTTGGATGTCCTTAATAAAGTGATAATGAATGGCTACTGAGAGTGACTTTGGAGAATGTGTGAAGAAACTTATTTCAGCATTATGATTTTGTTCTTAAATCTATTTTATGTCCTTTGTTTTTAGTTATGAGAGCTGCAAATTGTTGCTGTATGGGAAATATGGAAGTCATGAGTCAGGCTTTTGTGGAGTCACAGTTGCAATGGTTTGGCTTCTTAATTTTATCAGTATGCAGAAGAAAAAGTAGGAAACAGCTTCTGATGTCAAAAAAGCTAGCTTTTTTCCCCCAGTGGCTTTGCCTCACAGTTGATATTAACAGGCTAGAAGGAGTAGAAGAAGCTACACCAGCGTATTCTTTGGATACAGGATCAATGGGTGAAATGAGAATTGTGCATAAATCAACTTTTGCTGAGGTCCCCAAGCATGCATGTATTGTTAGACAATTTTTGGCACAGTGGTTCAAGCCAGGTGTTTGGTACATCGTTTTGTTATTAGAGAATGCAGATGATGGAGTACTTGGGGTGATTTTTTCAGCCATTCCTGAAAGCATGAAATCTCCTCCACAAAGCTGAGAAGATGACAGGAAGTCCTCTTGAATATCATTTCAGTATACAATTAATTTGGAACTTTTTTTGCTATAAAGTGACACTGAAAAATGCCAAAGTTTCTTATTTTGGCAGTGTCGGAAGTACCAATATTAAATGYGTTCAGTAACTGTAAAATCCACATGGATGACATAATTTTGGAATTTTAATTTTGCATCTGTTTTAATGAAGAATAT
Source organism: Apteryx rowi (assembly GCF_003343035.1). Taxonomy (NCBI): domain Eukaryota; kingdom Metazoa; phylum Chordata; class Aves; order Apterygiformes; family Apterygidae; genus Apteryx; species Apteryx rowi. The sequence goes on from NW_020450730.1 coordinate 180,043, forward strand.
TCAGGTGACTATTACATAGTTTTTCATGTACTCTATCTAGTGTTAAGTCGGATTTTAAAAGATATTTAAACATCCAAAGGTGTAGCTGAATTTTTAGAAAAACTTTTGCACTGAACTAACTAGCATAGAATGTATTCCTTATGGATCTTGTGAGTGTAGAATAGGTAATACAAATGTCTTTAATAGGCCTTTAAAATATTTAAAAAAATTTACACATTCATTTAATAAGAATTTTAATATAAATATCAGGTCATTAGTATGAAAATGTGCCTATAAAGACAACTAAAAAGCCCAAACATATGCTGTCACAAGTAGTGTGGGGCCAGATTTTCCATTAAGATACAATGTGCACTTACATTTACCAAGCACGTATTAAAGTCAAGGAATGTATTGAAACAGCAGGTATCAGGAGGGAGCACTACTGAAGTTCTGAAAGAAGAAATGTTTACATACTGTTGAAGAGTGTTCTCATTCGTTAGAGATGGGGTTTTAGGAAAGACAATCAAATACATAATTTATATTAACTTCTAAGAATCTAACCAGCTTCTGATGAGGTGACTGTAGCTATTTATTTGCCTTATTTAATGTGTTCTTCCCCTAAAATACTCAAAATAAATATTTTAGACAAATACCTCGTTGACCAGGTTGAATACAGTCACATACACACAAATACCATTATACATATCCATGTGTACAAAAATGCTCCTTCTAATACATATATCTAAAATTTGCAAGTTTAGGAAGGAAGACAAGATAAGTCTAATATGATATACCATTTTTTGTCTTCAGGTGTGATATCTTACACAGAATATTTGTTCCTCTTATGTATTTTAACAAGTAAGTATTTTGGGGCAGGGGGAGGGGGACAACTTCCTTACAATTTATAAGGTCCAAATGTATTCCTGTACGTTAATCAGAATATTCTTTTCTTCTCTCCTGCCTACCACAATATGGAAAAATTGCATCATGCATCTCTATGTCCATTTGAACCTCTCCTGTCCTACTAAAATCTTGTGTTATGTTTTAAGTGCTTTCTTATCTGAAACACCTTTTACTGAGTGTTGCAAAAGTTCAGCCATACACTTTAGCTGAACCCCAGTTAAGAGATTAAATTATTTTCTTCTTTGAAATTCCTATAAAACATCTGGTTGAGTTTATTAAAGTTCATAAAGGACTTTGAATATCTGGAGAAGAAAAACATATATATTATTACTGTTTTGTTCCATTTATTAGTGCATAATGGGAGACATCAGTGTGACAATCATGTCAGTACCTATTTTTCATTTAAAAAAAATCTTTCAAACTAAAGTAAATGTTTATTTATATAATAAAACACTAACAAAATTAAATACTTTTTCTTCTACCACCTGTGAAACCAAAGTAGAAGAACCTTAGCTRGAGTAAACTAAGCCTGGTACAGACTTTGTTTTGATACTTTAAGAGGTGCTTTTTGGGAAGGAGCAAAGTATTTTATTTGTCTTTCATTAGTAAGTAATTAAAACATTTCTGTTGGATTCATTAGGATTTTCTTCAGACATGGTTTGGATTCTGGGTCTGAATCAAGCGGAGCAGGAAGTTGACCCTGAACTCTTACAATCCCTATCTACTGGACCAGTGGATATTCTTTCATTATTTCTTTGTTATCTGGACTAACTCTGACCATTGCAAATCATTGAGTATCACCAAAGTATTCACTTAACAGTTACCTTCAGAGTCCCCATGTTTCTGAACTGGATTAAAATTCTAACTTGATTTCAAATTTCAATGACTCTAAACATGTAAGCAAGAAAGTTCTAGGTCTCTTTCGGTATATCACTTGTTTTGACCAGAAATTCCCTTCTGTACCTTTTTTTGCAAAACTTTTTTGAAGTGTCCTGTAAAACTCCTGTGTTTCCATACAGAAATTATTTTCTACAAGGTTACATTTTTTAACATAACACAGGTTAAATAAAATGGGTTTTATAACCCATGTCTATAAATTAACACTCATTATTACCAAACCAGCCACTACTGCAGGGTGTTTCTTCCTTGGATAATTCCTGTTGTATTTCTACTGGGTATTTCCTTTAATTTATGAATTTGGAAGCATGCCTTCTGTTTTCATAACATGGATATTATTATTAAATCAATGTTATGATTTGCATTTACTATGTGCACCAATGTACCAATTTAAACTGGTTGAGGATATGGCTTTTATAAACAGATGCCAAATAATATCAGAGTTTTATATTTGTTTTTTCTTAGCAAATGAAGGACTGAATGTGTTTTGGGTTGGTTTTTTTTGATTGTTTGTTTTGGGTTTTTTTGGCAGAGCCTCATGCAGGTTTTAGAATTGCTTTCAACATGTTTGATACTGATGGCAATGAGATGGTGGACAAAAAGGAATTCTTAGTGGTACGTATATTATCAGTCTGAATATTTTGATGTAATCTTGAAATTCATTATTTTTCCAGATTCATGCTCATGATCATGTCCATGTTCATGAGAACATATAAAATGGTAAATAGTAGCTCTTTATTACAGTGCATTTGTGTACTGTATATGATTTTTTTTTGACATTTAATTCCAGTTTTCATCTGGATCTTCTTAATTGCTACTACATTCTCAAATAAATAGAATATTAAAGTAATATTGCTGTACCTATGGTCAGCAGAGTTATTTGATTGCCATAATGATGAAGGAACTTATGAAATAATATTTTCCTTTGAGACCACTTCAACTTTGTCATTCATTCTTCTCATGATTCCAGCTGAATTGATAGTGTTACATTATGTCAGTCAACATTTTCATCTGTTTTGGACAAAATCTATAATGAAATAAAATATGTTAATATGTGCATCTGGCTTGGCCCTCATTAAATCCTGTTTTATCAAATTACTGCACCGTGTATTTATAAACACATACTTTCATGATCATGCACTGAAGCAATTTGGGAAGCTGAGGTTCAGTGATCCTTTTAAGGAGAATATTCTTGGTAGCAAAATTGACAGTGAGCTAAATAATTTTTATGTGCTTTTGAACAATGGCAGGACACCTAGAACTTGGGAACATTTTTGTTGCATCCAAGGTTTTATTTTATTACAAATCGGAATTATAGTATTTGTCAAACTAGAGCTTTCTCACTTTATTRCTTGAACAAAGCAGTTCTGTAGATTCTTTTTGTTAATTATTTAAGCATAGGATTTTTCTACTTTTTTTTTTTTTTTCCTCGTTAGAAATTTAAACAGTTCCACTTTGCTTATGTCATAGGGGTGAGGTCAGGGAACAGAAGGATTGTGTTCCCTTGTTACAGGAGATCTTGTTTTTGCTGCTTTCAACAGTCAATCTCATTATCCTATTTCAAACAATGTTCCTATGAAAGTACTCCCAGATCCTTTCACGTTCACTTTTCTACTCATTGGTATCCTATAGCACTCTTTATGAACAAAAGATCCATTTCCAGAAGTTTAGCAAGTGCTTTAATGATGAGTGCAACAGAATCCTACTCCCTTTGCTTCTGTGGCTGGGGAAATATATCCAAGGATGCATTACTTTTTTCAGATCTTTTTTGGTTTTTCATTTACTGCCACTTCTCTCTCCTCCTTGATGGCTTGTTGCTTCACTTTTCACAAGGTATTTTCTTTCTACTTCTATCTCTTCATTTACCTTTCTTTTTTCTACAGTTTTGGGTTGCAAACTCTATAATACTCTAGGCCATCAATCTTAACTAAAAGCGCTCCTATCATGTCTCTTTCTTTGTCAGGATAGGTTACAGTAATTTGTGCCTGTAGATTGGCAAAAAAAATTAGAAAAACATACCAAGATCTGTAATTTATTCTTTCACTCAAGAACAGATACCATGACCACAGAATATCCTGCTCTGTGTTCGCCTTACAGGAAATTCCAGAACACTGTAGTCAGTTTTGGAAATTCTTAAAAATGTGGTTTCTAAATGCATTTGCTGTTTGGTCTCTTAATACCRCATTTATTTATTTCATTTCTGTCATACCCCTGCAGTACGGTTTGGTGATCCCTTTGTCTTAATCAGTTGCCTTCCGAAATATTTTATTCTGAAATTTAAAACATGCTTGCGAAATTTATCACATACATTTCACATGCAGATCCTGTGGAGCTCTGTGTGCATGTAATTGCAGTATCAGGGCTTTATCAGACTTTGGTAGGTAAAATCCAGTTTCTGAAACAACTGCCACAACAGTGTAATTATGGTGCCACTATTGCTRTGTCACCAGTTGGGTGTTTGGTTCTGAAAATACAGTGCTCTAGATCAGACAAATTTGTCAGGAATAGTGTGTGTTCTTTTTTTGGCCTCTCTTTTAAGATTAGCAAATGATAATATTTTATAATATATCAGATGTATAATTGTATATTTATATAGTATTTTCAGATGTAGTTTTTGAAAAGCTGAATTTCCTTGGTGGAGATATAGATGGGGTCATAGTTAATACTGCTCTGTCTGCTTTGAAGACTAAATATTAACTTGTCACAGTTTCTTCTAATTTTGGAGGATTATTAATATTACAATAAATGTGAATAAATTATTATATTATTATATATTTTAAAATTCTTAAAATACAGAAAAATACAAAGAAAAATAAGTATAAACAAACCATTCCTTAGTCTGAAGACTGTGATTTCCAAAAATACATATTTTTAAGAATCTCTCAAAATGTTTACATTTTGTATTTGAGGTTGTCTCAGAAGTAAGTCATGTTTAAAGCTCCTAATACAGAGAAATCTGTGAAAGGTGTATTTTGCAAGACTGAAAAATATTCTTAAAAGGGCTTGGAAAAAAACCTATTAAGCAGTAGTATGTTGCTGCTGAAGGGGATTGTTTCACTCCTAGCAGATGTTTCCACTCCTCCTTTGTGCCAGTAGTAGTAAGAACTGATGTGGCTGGAAATTAATAATATGAAAAAAGATCGATCCAGCTGACTACATAGCCACACAAATATTAGGACTTGTCAGGAAAGGATGTGCTGAGAAGTGGTGAAAAAAGAAGGCTGAAACTCCCCATTTTTGGTAACAATACAGATTTGGATTGGTTAAAATATAAATTGAATAGCATGTTCTGAATATTGTGCTCCGGAATAAAGTTATTAGCTTTAGTGTGAGGAAAAAATATTTCCTTTTTCCTTTTTCTATGATGGTTAAGGTAACAAAAAGAACATGAAGGCATGAATATGAACAAAAATAACATTACTGGAGCACTGATCTTTACCTGATATTTTAGTAAAGAACTACATTTTAATACTATTTGTAGTGTTTATTGCAATTAATGATTGTTATACGTGTGAAATAGCCTGAATGCCAGATAAGAACAAAATGGTTTGTTTTGTAGCTGCAAGAGATTTTCAGGAAAAAAAATGAGAAGAGAGAAAGAAAAGGAGATGAAGAAAAACGTGCAATGCTTGTAAGTATATTAGTTGCAGTTAGTAGTTGGGTTTTTTTTTATATATAACTCTTATCATTAAAAGAATATATATTTTAAGTATATATAGATAAAAAGCAGAATTTAACCTAAACTGCAGTTCTTAAAAAATATATTTAGTTGACTTATAGAGAAGAAAAATACATATTATATATTTTAATAATACATAATATAACATTTAAGTAGCATTGATACCATTCAAAATCTATAAATCTAAGAAAACTGAATAGTAGTGACCCAATATCATTGTCTGTAAGAGTGAGAGATCTTAATGGCAAGACCAAACTGTTTTCCTGATTTCATAACTTACTAAAAATGTTTGTGTAGACATACTGATTCTGATGCTTGTTATTAACACAGTGGTTTTAAAACAGCTGCTGAAATGTGATAAGCAAACTTAGATTTTATATTCAAATTGAATTTTTTTATTAAATACTATTCATGACCAATGCAAAATGTTTTGAGTTATTTATATTATGTGAATAGATTTTTGTGGAACATTGAATACTTATTTAATGCAAATTTTAAATTTATTATGTGTATGAGAAAGGTAAGTGGGAAATATAAAAGTTTGGGGTTTGTCGGGATGAGATGGTGGCAGTAGCAGGTACTTCTTTTAGTGGTGGACAAGTAAAAATCAGTGGCAAGCCTTTGTCAATCCCACAGCAGAAAAAGTATGTTCATTTGCAATGTGCATATTTATGGCAGAAATTCCTCACTGTAAGAAGCATTTTGACATATCTACAAAGCTTTCTTATGGTGCCCATTATCCTTTTGGGACCACAGATTCAAGATTTCAGATCTTTGTCCCTGAAAAAATGGGAAGTTTGAAGTTCAAGAGTTAACACTTCTTAAAACTTTCCTGAGCAAAAAATGGGATCTTTTCCTCCCACCCAGAGAGACATATCTTTCTCAAATTTTCAAAATTCTATTATTATTATATTAATATTATGTACTACTGTTCAGTCAATATTGTTGAGTCTCTTGCAAACTGTTTATTCTGAGCAAAAGAAACTTACACCCAAAAGGGGAGCTTTTGAGAAAGAAAAAGAAAGATTACAAAATCAAATATTCCTCTTTACAGTAATCTCAAGTCTGTACTTTTTTTTGAAAATTTAAAGAATGAAAATAAAGGAAACAGTTTGCTCTCCACTGCCTTTTTAAAAATCAAAACAAAATTTCTAGTAATATATAAAATGATGATATGCCTGTCTTAACCTATTCTGTTGTCTTTATTTTTTTCCCTTCTTTTGGCTTCATTCTGACATGTGATGCTTGGCTTGGCCCATTTTTGCTGTATGTCAGCGTCTTCAACTTTACGGATATCATACTTCTACTAACAGTGTATGTACTCTAAACATTTTCAATTTATGCAGTCTTCACCAGTGAGGTGAAATAATATGCTATCACAAAATTTGCTATATTTGTCTTCTTATCAAGTAAATTACTTCTGCTAACCAGTTAAAATGTGATGGATCTTTACTTCCACAAAAGGTTGCGTATGTTTGTTAAGGCATTTAGGAACAGGCAAGCTTACCAGGAGTGAAGGTTGCTCTCTGTTTAGATAAAATGAAGGAAAAAATATTTGATAGGAGAAGGGCAAATGTATATTGAGAAATTATAGACCTGGTTTTGATGAACCTATGTAAATTAAGTCATCCTACAGCAGTCATTAAGCCAGGTCCTGTCTTATCTCTGTGTGTATTACATGGAATAATAGTTAAATTAATCTTTCACCGCTTTGTCCCCAGAAAGTCAAAAAAAGAAAAGCTCTCTTCCAGTTTCCTTTTTTCAGTGCTTCACTTACAGAACAAACAAATAAGAACTTGTGTTAATCTTAAAGTTACATTTTAAAGTCTGTTTCTTTGTTACTTGTATATGCGTTCATAGGAATACACAGATTTATTTCCTGTGAAGTTAGCACACAGAATTTGGGCAATATGCAGGAAGGAAATCTGTTGAATGAAAAGATGCAGAGGGATGACGTAGATGCTGCAATGTCTAGAATAGTACAGAAGTGCCACGTTGAGCCCTTCTCCTCACCATAGTCTTTAAAAAAAAAAAATTAATTTTTTTGACAAATGTAAAGTTCTGTAAGCCATATGTGAGTATTAGTGCAGTTTTAAATGGATTAAATATTTCTGTATTTTCATTTGCACAGGTTAATTCTCTTAAGTCATGTTCTGGTGCATACTGCAGATGAGTGTTAAGACTAGTTCAGCATGTATTGCATGAGTGCTTTTTCTAGCCAAATGCCAACTGAAACATTAATTATGATGAGATGCTGCAGGGAAAATAAAATGTGCATGCTCAGAGGTACTAATTCCATTGGCTAAAGTAAATCTCCAGTAAGAAAAGAAATTCAATGAATACTTACAATACATATATTACAGAATGGCGTGAATTATATGCATAAAAAAGTGAAGTGATACATACACGTGACGCAGTAAATATCAAAGGGATAAATAAGTGTCAGGGAGAAACTGAAGCACTAAGGACCTAATTTTATACCCACTGAAGTAAACCAGTTTCACTGAATATAGCATTAGGACTGAATGTAGTTATGTATAACAATGCTGTGACCATTGTATAGGACATATTACTCCGCAACAAGAGAAAGATAAAACCGGAATGTTTCAAAAATGGAAAAAAAAGTGTATGTCAAACATGGGTATGATTACTGGTAGTTTATCAGATTTCTTTGATAATTTGCAGAGAGAGCCGAGTTGTATTGTATAGAGGACAAAACTACATAATAGAACTGCTAGAAGCAGTAGTAAAGTTGAAAGAGAATTCAGATTATTTGGCATATTTCCTTCCAGGAAATCTATTGTCATGTTCAGCAACCAGGCACACTTCATATTAAATATCTTAATGGATTTTTATCTTGTCTTTTTTATAAAATTACATATTGACCTAGTGCTGAAATATTGTTACTTCTGTGATATTAAGAGCATTATTTATATAAGATATAAATTAAATAATCATTCCTATATAAATGTGTTTATATGTAAAATACATCTGAGGCAAATAATCACAAGACAGTCCCATAAGCATTGAGTCCCATTACATTTGTAAGAGCCCTTAAATAATATCTTCAATTGTGTAACTGTATTACTTCTGGGTGTATTTATTTAGCAAGAGGAGGATAGTAAAATCGTATTCACTGAGGAAATACTGTGCTAAAGAGCATTAAGGAAAAACAAAAATATTAATTTTTTTTAATTTATGTGGAAATTTATATTTATATGCACATATATATGGTATATTTGTATCATATTTCAACTGTTTAAAGAATGTCATACGTTTGTATTTCCACAGTTCACATTATGTGGAACACATAGGAAAAATAAATCTTCATTCTGTGCAATATTCTTCACAATAACTGTGTGGTTTTACACATTATACAGCAGTCCCATCAGATTCTGCAACTGCTTGATGGGATACATTTTATGGCAGTAAATTTTTAAGAGAACAATGTGTGCTGACTCAGGAAAAAATAAGGAATTTTTTTCATTTGTAGCCAGAAAATTAAACTCATTCTGTGTCTTTGTCTTGTGTGCCCAGATGGACGTGAGTAGGGAGCCCTGAAAATAGGAGACCTACTTTAAATTAACTTGTGGAGAGAAAGGGAAAAATGCATTCAGTCTTAATAACCCTAACCAAGTTCAGAAAGCCTTCAGCTGTGTTCCAGATCATCTCCCCTAGATTCTTTGGGCAAAAAAATGAAATGTATTATGTAGCTCTTCCGAGACTAGCTGCAAGATAAAGGAAGCCTTATTATAAAAAAGGAGGATTTTTCAGGTTTCCAAAAATGACACAGAACATTTAAGAGTGAAAAGGTAAGCATATTTTTTTAGAGAGATTAAATACTTATTTTCTGTTAAGTTTGATCATCAGACAAGCATAATGTTTTGTTGATAAGTACATTACAGTTAGAAAGTGGGCTTATTAGGGTTGATTTGTTTTTTCCTTATTGTTGCAAGAATGTCATCCTGATTATCTGCTAGAGTTAAATTTTATATTACTAGTTAGGTGGTGGCAATAATACTTTGATAACGGAGAAAACAAATTTCCTACCATAAGAATATGAATTAATATTTTTCTCAGCGAATAAAATTGCTGAAAAAACAATAGCAAGATACTGAGTTTATATGGATGTTGTCAAATGTACTTTTAAAATACATTCCGTAAATTATTTTCTTTGGGAAAGCGGAGTCTGGTGATGCTTCTGGCACAGCCACTTTATAAGTAATAAGCAAATAGCTGGAATAGACCAGTATTGGTTTGAAAGTATCTTTGGTTTACAAAGTAACTCTGTGTAGAGATTTCTCAGAGTAGAAACAAAAGAATCAAGCCATGCTTTTGAAGATCAGTTAGAAAAAAATTTAAAATCTGTAAACTGTTACTTTACTGTTCTTTGGTTTTCAAACAATTGTGCTTCTTGAAATTTCTGCAGGTGCTTAAAACAGAAGGAGAGGACCTTGTCCCCAGAAGCTATTGGGATACTTTGAGACGTAGCACAAGCCAAGCACTCTTTTCAGACCTTGCAGAGGTATAAGACAACCTCTGTCTCTGGTCCATAAACAAATTGCTATTTTATTTATTTCTGTTTTATTTGTTGTTTTATTTTATGCATTTTGTTTCTTTTCCTCATTTTACATAGTTTTTTTTAAAGTCTGAAAGTTCTCAGATGAAATGGATTTGTTTCCCTGCAGTGCTATTGTTAAAAGTTGTCATTTCCAAGTAAAAGCGAAGTTACCTTTTGAAAGAGCAGGAGAATCAAGTCCTCTTAAGTCCTTATTGTAAGAATAATTTTCTAAAATTAGTAGTGATAATACTTCAGTTACAGTAATAATTTAGGAAACCTTTTGACATCCAGTGATGTGATGACTTTAATAGAGTTGCAGCCTTTTAAACTTTTAATCTTTAGGCCCTTCTGTGGGCTTTTAAAATGTGCTTTTAATGTACATTATCTAAGATCATCCTCACAAAAGCAGTATCATGCGAAGATTAGTTTAAATTTGTTGGATCARATCAGGAATGTTTTAAGGTAAATAAAACAATTGGTTACGTTAGTCAGTCTTTTTGAATATTACATAATCATTATGGGGGACTAGCAAAATCACGGTGCCATCAAATTAATTTACTCTGTTCTTTAAATTCTAATAAGATACTTGTTTCATGATCTGCTTTCAGATAATTGAATAACAGATACTTATTTGTACTGATCATCTACGAGAGTCAGAAAACTAGATCATTTAGGCATTTCTGTGCCCCATACAGTGAGGTTGATTGCTTTGCTGGTTGTGGCACTAAAGGACACAGAGCAACTCTCTACTGACTGTCTGGTCTTGAGTCACATGCTTCATAAGCAGGATCATAATGAGAAAGGAACATAGAACTGGAAGGGACCTCCTGGGTAAAAAAATCTTTTTGCTTGCTTCATAAGCAATGTATGCTCCATATTAAAAGTAATTAGTGTTTTGTCCCTGCTGTTCCTTTTTGGAAGCTATTCTATAACCTGAGGACTTTGGACTTTTTCTAATTTCCAACTTAAATTTATTCATAGTCCCTTTATACCAGTCTGTCCCTTAAGCTTAAATAGCCTCTTTTCTCTTCTTGGGTGTTAATCTCCTTGCTCATGGTTATATTAATAAACACAATCATAGCCCTCAGTTTTCATTTTCCTAGGCTAAGCAAACCAAGGTCTTTGAATATTCTCATAAGTTGGAATCTCCATTTCCCAGGTATCGGATGGCCTGTCTCTGTACCTCTCAGCTTGAATTCATCTGCCTGTGACCAAAACTATATTTAGTGTTACAGAATTGAATTTTAGGCTGATATTTCATATATCAGCTATAATTCATATCAATAATATATTCATAGTGACCCTGCAATAGACCAGTACACCTAGTCTTTCTTTTCCTTGTTTTTAAATTGGTGAGCTCCTGAACTGTTAATCTAGTTATTAATCCTTAAGGACTGGATTTATCCCACCTAATTTTAGACAGGAGCACTGATGTTCTAGGCTCCACCTAGTCAGCTAAGGGACATATAGAAGGGAGAGAGGGCCTCTCTTTTCTTTGACTATTTAAGGAGCTTGGGGCACTGGGTTTTCTGAATTAAGTGTCTTTGTTGTTAATCTACAATTAGTTGGATGAATTCAGACCTAGTTCAGATGGACTTAAATTAGGTAATCTCTCCACACCTTTAGTTTAAGAGGAAGAAGAATTTGTACATCATTAGAGATGCCTTAGCTAACATCTGTAACCTACAATGTAATTAAAGCTTATGAGCAGCAATATTAAACATTGATTTAAATTTGTCTATAAAATGCTTAAAAAACCTCTCTGCTCACTTGTTAATCATTTTATGAAGACAAATCATATGTCCTTTCATTTGCTCCACAGAGAGTTTACCACTTCTCACCATAACCATCTTTATCTTTCTTGGCATAAGTTTGAGCCAGCTGGCTTTCATCCATATTCTTATCTCACCCAGGTAATTTCGCATCTGAATGATATTATAGCCATCTGTGCTAAAGAAGTGGCATAAAGCTAAGTGACATTGGAGTCTGTGTTGTCTTACAGCCTTTTGAAAAGGTCTTGTATAAACTGAAAAGGAGAGTAAATAAGGTTCATTCTTGTGAGAATCAACTTACAAGGCCTCTTTGGAAAAAAAGAAGTTATTCATCACACCCGGTATCTTTCCGAGACGGTCGTACAGCATTGTTTCTGCCATTGCTACTTCAGCAGCTATACCAGAATGTTGGAATGTGCCAGTTGCTACTGAGTTCAGTTTGTGGATCTGCTCTGAAATTTCTAACTGGAACTGGAAATTAGTAAGGTTATTAGAACATTGGAAAATCAAGGACTTGCAGTAAGAAAGCTCATATTAATTGAAAGTATAATATGCTTTCATTCTCAGAATGTGTTGATATAAGTGGACTATCACTCATGAGTTTAAGTTACTTTTAATTGAACTTCTCTGATCCAGAGTATTGAACCTCACTGATCCAGATCCATTTACTGCTCTTTGGGAGAAACTGAGATACAGACAGGAAAAGATTTTGCCATTGTGCCGCAAGCTGATGATGTGATCAAAATGGTTGTCTATTTTACTTGTCTTTTTACCTGTATTTATATTACAGTTAAAAGTAAAGAGAAGTGAGACGTTTTTATTCTTTTATTTTATTCTTTCATCTAAAAGATTTTAAAATATATTAGATCAAAATAAGGCCCCATATTTGATTATATGGAAATAATGTGGAAATAGATTTTCACTTAGGTAAAATACAAAATTTATTTTATTCGGAAGAATAAACAGTAGTTTTAAAGGGATAAAGCCTTTGTTTTTACCCTTACCTTTTAAGGTACCTAAGTTACGTAATGCTATTAATGCAGTGGGAGCACAGAAACAGTTCTTAGTTGCCTGCAGTTCTGTGGAGAAGCATACTGGGTTGAGTTTCTGGAGCGGGTTTTTTTTCACTTAGTGAGGCTGACCGAATGGGAATTGTGAAAAGACTTACAGATTGTATTTTTTTGATGGTTCTTTAGATATAGGTGAATGCAACCTAAGTCTAAGGTTGTGAAATGTTTTTACAAGATGAAAGGCTGTAATTTAACATTTGATATCTTTTCAGTGTACTTGAGGGAAATTGTTTGAATGTACTTAGGGATTTAATTGTTTAAAAGACATAGGAAATCAGGGTATCTGCATTTCAGTGTATTGTGTTCTGTAGTGGAGGATAACAATATTAAAAGACAAATAGTGATTACTTTTCTGAATTAATTAGCTCACTTCAAGAGCTGAGCTGTCTTAATTGAAGGACATGAAATATCTCTCTGTGTATATATACACTATGTCATCTTATTTCTCCCTAGAGAAAAATATGAGAATAAAGAGGAAGCAAGCATACATGAAATATAATCTTGAAAATCCTAAACTGATTATACTAAACTATAGAAGAGTCTCTTCTATTTCTTCAGTTCTTGGACGATGAAAGGAAAAGATTTGTGTTGTTACTGCTGCATGTTTTTCCTTCTTTATTCCCTTAGCTGTTGATACATGCATGCTCTTAATACATAGGACATTTTAAATTTTTACAAACCAATATGTAAATTTGGAATTAATGTAGTCTAGATCAGGGAATGTAGATATGAAATGATTTTTTGAATCAGTGCTCTGTACAGCCTTGCTGCTGCCCCGACTTCAGTGGGATTCTGAGCAGCAGCAGAGTCTTTCTGCACTGAGTTTGTGGTAGCGCTGAGACTTAGCTGCATCAAAAAATTCCAGCTGTTTCTGCTGCAGACTGTTAGCAAAGATATTCACTGCACAATATATGATGAAGAAAATATTGTATTTTGTTTGCATATTGACAAAGATTTTCATATATGAATAGTCATAATACCACAAATTTGTAGTTTATCTTTAGCATGTGTCATTTTAGGATCACATTCTCAACATCAGTACTGCTGCTTTGCTTGCTGTTAGCTACTGATCAGCTCTCAATCTTTCCATTGCTGTAGATATTTTAGTAAACCAACTCTAAAATACTTCTGAAGAATGACAAAGATGTTAAATTCAAAAAATACTGTCTTTCAGACAAATCCATTTAGACCCCAGTCCTATTTTCATAGATAACAACRATCTAAGAATTCAAACAGTGTTTTCCTCTTTGCATTTCCAAGTCACAAGATCTTGTCTCCATAAGAAAAACAGGAGCTTGGGCAGAAGGTTCTCCCTAGGCAGATGCAGCAAGGAGACAGTATATTCCTTTTGAATTTCAAATGTTGGCAGATGTACATTAATGTCAGAAGGACATTGCCATAGTGGAATACTGTGGACTTTAAAGGCTTGTTTTACTGAACGATTTTTCTAGCTCTTCAGTAATTTATTTGTAAAAGAGGTAAAGTCAATGTACATACATCCACAGTTTAATGTGATGAGTGTTTAGTAAAAAAGTTGGATGTTGCAGCATCACTATCTACTGATCATAGTTACTTCTGTTTATTTGCACATCTTGCTATTTAATGTATGAATGAATCATCAAAATTAGTTTTTTTTACTGTTCTAATTCTATGACTTACAAGCTGATAGTTATTTATTACAGGAAAAGTGCTATTACATGTTCAAAGATTCCTGTCTGATGCAGAGACCACATACTGCATAAATAAAGAACGTTCTTACATTAATTAATCAAAATAATATTACTTGAGGGAAATTTTTTACAAGCCTGTTGTTTTAAATATATTTTGGCAATAAAATTTAAACTGTAGTCTTCTGCTACTTACAAAAGAGAACCAAATAAAGTACACCTGATTGATATGAGTGTTTTTGGAACACAGTCCCATACTTAATTATTTTGAAATATTAAGCAGGAATATATGAAATAACTTCTTTTAATTTCTGTGTGGTTACATAGTAGAAAGGAAAGGAGATTGTGTACAAAGGGAGTTATTTTTATGGTTTACCTCAACCATGTTGGGTCTTTTCTTTCCAAGAACTTCTGGTTTCTTTTTTCATGCTTTTTTTTTTTTTTTTCATCGCTGTTTCCACTATGTGTTATATTGTTGCTTTAAGGGTTTTATACTAAATGCAACTAACTATCTAATGCTATTTTATGTGAAAATTGTATGACTAAATTCATTTAACAGCCTTTAATACTAAAAACTTTTTTAACACCATAAACATAAAATGCACAAACTCTTTTAATACAGAGGTCTGTGGTCCTGGAAAGTATTCTTGGATTATACTTCTATAACCAATCCAATCATGGTCTTTCTTTTTTTTTTCTTTCTTTCTTTTTTTCTTTTTTTTTTTTTAATATTTAAGCGTGCTGATGATATTACAAGTTCACTGTCAGATACTACACTGCTTGTACACTTTTTTGGCAAGAAGGGAAAAGCTGAACTGAACTTTGAAGATTTTTATAGGTGAGTCTCAATTTTATAAATTCCATGTAAAGAAATACTTCCATACCTCTTCTAATTAATATATGTATTATATTACTAGACACAAAGTGTATATGTGCATGTATATAATGTATGTAAAGTTTATTTTCCCTTTGTAGATGTTATACATTCAAAGAATAAAATAAAACATTAAAAACAGTAAAAAGTGCCCTGAGCTAGTGCTTCTGTATTTGCTGCGCTTTTTTCCCCTTCTTTTTTTTCTTTTTTTTGACACTTTTGTGCATTTTTGGTTTGCTTTGGAGGGGTTATACCCTAAAACCCTGTCCTTATGTGCATGTAGGATTTTTTTTCTTGTTTGTTTGTTTTTTTTCCCAGTGGTCAGTGCTTAGTCTCTGTATATATCCCTACTCTTAGGGACATATCTAAAAGTAAAGATTTTTCTAAAGATACCATATAGGCCCCTTAGAAAGAGTTTCTTATGGGCATAAGTGAAAACACAGTGGAAGCTATTGGCTTAATTACTATGCCAATTAAAATATAATTTTGAAATATAAACTATTCTAAAATATAGTCTGCCCTACAGATAGAGCCATTAAACTAAAATTGTATGTATGCGTGATTGAAAGTGATACAGTATTTGGCTATTATTTCCTCAGTAGTACTACCAGTACATATTGTCTTTATAGTTATCACTTATCTAACTGTGCATTTTAATTGATCAAATGTTTAGAAGATATTTTGCCTTTAAAGTCAAGTATGTCTAAAAGAGGGTAAAGAAAGAATGAATATTCCGTATTTCACATAATATAAAAACAAGAGTCACCAAGTGAGATCATGAGGTGGCAAGTTCAAAGCAACAAGAAAAGAAGCATCTAGTTAAAATGTGGAACTCACTGCTGTAAGATGTTGTGGATGCTGAAGCAGTCCAGCACCTAGGGAGACGTATTCATGAAAGAAGAATCCATCAAGTATTACCAACACTACATTTCCAGCTCAAGACATCATTAAACAATGTATTTCCAGGGGAAATACTACTCTGTGTTTATCTTGCACTTACACTTTTGCCTAGGCATCTGTTACGGGCCACTGGAAGCATAGGAGACCCAGCAAGACAGACCTTTGATCTGAGCTGCTCGCAGTTCTTACAAGTGAAATGATGCACTAGGAAGGGGTGTTGCAGGCAACATCTGCAGGATAGGATCTCGGAAACCTGTAATAAGGGAGTGTTACAAGTCATGACAGATAATCAGCTGAACATAAACTCCAAGTGCAATACTGTGACCAGAGAGCTACTTTCATCCTCGGATGTGTAATTAGGACATTACATAGAATCGGGGAAGTTATATTTCCCTGTTGATGTAACTAGCTGTTTTTATACTGTATACAGTTTTGTCGTCCCAATTTTAAAAATATGTTGTTAAGCTGGAAAGAGTTCACAGGAATGTTGTAAGAAATTAAAAAAAAAAAAAAAAAAAAGCTTAGATTGAAAGGCTGCAGGAGCTCAAAATACTTAGTTGTTAAAAAGAGAAGAGTAAGGCTTGACCACAATCTGTAAGTAACTACACAGGGAATAAATTTTGGGAATTCACTTAAGTAATAACGGGAATTTTCAGTCTAGCATATAAATATAAAGATCAGTGACCCACTGAAGAAGAAAATTAGACAAATGCAAACTAGAAATAAACTACAAATTATTCAGTCATTTTAATCCTTACTAAAATACTTTGCTAGTTTGATTAGACAGTATGTCAGCATCAAAAGGGGATTTACCAGATTTACAGTCAATGCTATAAACAGGGAACTGATTGGTATAATGCTATTCGGCTTTATATTCTATGTGTTTTAATGACAAGAATAGTAGAAATGAAAAGTATCATTGTTTCTTTGTATTTGTTTGTGCTTTAGATTTATGGATAACCTACAAACTGAAGTTCTAGAGATAGAATTCCTTTCCTACTCTAATGGGATGAACACCATCAGTGAGGAAGACTTTGCCCATATTCTTTTGAGATATACAAATGTGGAAAATACATCAAGTTACCTGGAAAATATGCACTGCAGGATCCCTGAAGAAAAGGTAGTTGTTTAGCTAGTACAGCAGTGGGTGGCAGCATCAAATCCCAGTGTCTTCAAGATGAAATCATAGCCTTGTTGGACTGAATGAGACTTCTGTCACTGATTTCATTGGCACCAGGATTTTATCCTGATCATAAGCTTTGCATCTTTTATTTTTCAGATTACTTACTGAATAGAAGGTAGAAGAGTGAATAACATGGCATTATGTTCCTTAGGATTCACTCATATTTTTGAGGTTTAGATAACAAGCTCCATATTACATTAAAACTCAGGTCAAGCAATAGAAAATGTAAGAGTTGAAAGAGAAAAATTTTCTAGAAATGAGACTTATCTAACAATAACGGTTTTTTTGCAGCAATGATGCATTAAAAAATACTTTTTCTGACTTCTCTTTTGCATTGCTACCTGAATAAACACCTCTTCAGAATAAACATTGACACACTTTATCTAGTTCTATTATAGTCTCAGTAAGGGCTCACTTGTGCATAATCATTGATGGGTTAGAGGTTCTTATCAGTGACTGAAGAGATAGAAGAGATAGTAACAACAGTAAAGATCATAGGGTGGCCAATCCTTCATTTGTTTAACAACAAATGTCTTGTCAGAAGTGTATCTGAGAAAAATGTAGTGGCAACTGAATGCATCAGTGGTAATCAGCAGGATAATGTAACAAGTAGCCCTTCAAGCAGGAGGTGGTTTGGATACATTTCCTCTGTTTGTGTTTATAAAAGGATCAGACTAGTCTGTCCTAGAAATGTGACTTTTTAAATGGCTATATATTTTGGTAGCATTGACAGTAGAGCTTGTGAAGCAAAGTAATAAATATGTTTGGATAGTTGCTGACATTTTTAATTTGGGAAATTACACTGTAATTAAAAACTGAGATAAAAATAGAAAATGATAATGAAAACCAAATAAATTATAATAAAGCTAGAATTATAAAGTGCATTTAAAAGCACAAATGGGTGTTTAAAGTAAATGTCACTGACGTGGAACTGTATCACATAAAGTTGTTGTGGACTAACTTGTCATGACTCCTACTCAGCTCCTCCTGCCTTTTCTCTCCTTTTCTAGCATTGGAGAGTGCAGCAGGACAGAGATCAGCCAGCCAGAGCATGTGTGTGAATACAGGGGGCAGAAAGGGACAAGCTGTTTTGATGTGATGACTAAGTAACCTATTCTCTCCCAGAAAAAAATCTTCCAGAGAAAGAATTATAACTCTAAAACACAATGCTCTGGGATCTTCAGCTTCTACAGCCATGACCAGAAAACAAACTGTGTTTTAAGGGGTCACATTACCTCTAAACTGCCTGTTGACTGTCTGAAGGGAATGATCCTATCTTCTTTCCTCTTTTCCCCAGCCTTTCATTTCTGCCACTTATTTTGCATTTACATGTACTGACTTTACTGCTATGGAGTAAGTAAGATTAGTCAGCTGACCTGGTGGAAGCACACTCCAAAAATTAACATTTTTCCATTGGAATTGGTTTACCTAATTCATCTTGTGGTTGTACAGTAGTTAGATTTAATGCAAGCAGTGGGATACAAAAATAGCTAGGGAGTGGAAAGAAAAAGCAGCGCTGCCTCTTTCACACCAGATTAGATGTAAAATGAAGCAAAACAGTTGGAATCAGAGTTCCTACTCACTGACCCCTTCGGAGTTTACAGTCTAGCCATTGAGACGCTCTGTTCAAACTATTATGTAAGAGGTCTGTGCAGCTTTTAATATTTAAAAGCCAAGACAATGCTACAGAAATGGTATAAAGTTATTTTCTTAGATTGCCAGGTCCTTTTCGTTTAAGGTGAAGTCAAGATTAACATATGTATGGAATGTTTGAAAAAAAAAAATTACTTTGGGGCTTGCATAAAGACAATGATATACATATCACTTAAGTAATAAGAAATAATGCAATCGTAGGGAGAGAGAAATATATGTTTGAATGGCAAAGGTGAAGTTGGTTAAGTAAATACAAATGCAGGTTTTTTTTGTTTTTTTTTTAACACGCACAGTGTTCTTTGAAGTTCCAGTACTACTGTTCTGATAGTCTTCCACACAGTAGTTTCTGGTTTTCATCTGGTGCAGCCATCACCCAAGAAGACATCCATGGGGAATGCTGCATCACTCAGTTAGAAATGTGCTTATGTTATATTCTGGGAATATCCTGTCACTTTACCATTACCATATATCTGTATGTCATGTGCTATACCTCTGTTAAGTGAAACAGGACATTGTCATTTTCTGTAACCCCATATCACTGGTTTGGTAAATGCACAGTCACTGTAGTGGAAAAAAGTAAATTCCTGTGGCGTACCTCTCTTGCGGACAGCAGGCTTTTGAGAATGGGATTTTGCCTCCTATTGTCATGGAGGCATTGTTGATATTTTTACTCTTTTTTACATTCCTAATAGCAGTATAATTCCAAAACTATAAAATGTACTCTATATTTTATTATGGTAATATGCTGTAATACTAATATTAAACAGAGGATTCCATTTAGAGAGAAATGGGACTAGCCTGTAAAGTAATACTTTCACAGTTGGCAGTGTTACTCTTTTTGTGGCACTGTACGTGGAAGCCTGTAAAGCAATGTGATGATCATTTGGCAGACTGTAGTCATGTTGAAATGTTCAGCTGGCATGCTGCCTGCTCACAGGATGTTCTCCTCCTTTTACWAACTAGATGCCAAGCAGAGATTCATTTAAGCTGGCATCTTGAATTACTATGAATATCAGCCCCTAAAGAAAGTTTATGCTTTTTTGACAGCATTGGTGCATTAATGTAACAGTTTTCTTTGCTGTGGTAAAATATAGTCTGCCCAAAGAAATAAAGTTCAGTTTCCTTTTACATAGAAAATAAATAATTTCCAGTAGGAACCTGGGAAACCATGTAAATAATTTCATATGTCAAAATTATGCAAAATGTGTGCAAAATAAGGAATGTTATTATAGTTGCCAGTTGAACAAAAAGTGGTCCTAGGAAAGGACCTTTTCTTTCTGCCTCTCTTCTGTCCTTTTCTGTTTCTTCTTGAAAAGAATTAAACATCTAGGATTGCAGATGATTTCAGTGGAAATTGTAGAACAATTTTTCTTACAATTTTATTTGTAGAATAATTTTTCTCATTGCTAAAATTTTGTGGAGTCCATACAGTTTAGCCTGGACGTTTAGCACGAGAAAGTAGTGCTCTTTCACCTGCATCTCTCTGCTTTATCTCCAGTATCTCATGGCAGCAGTTTTCATACTGGACTGTACTGGAAGTACAGAAGCTGCAAAAAGGATTTTTCGTAGACTAGTGATTCTTAGTCTTTCTTGTGCAAGGACAGCTGACCACCTAGACTAATTACTCCCCGTAGTTACATGGAAAGAGACAGGATTTTTGCAATACCTCTTATGATATTTCCCACATTCAAAATCTTTACAGACAAATTGGTTCAAATTGAGGATTCTTTTTTTTAATCTTTGTGAACTTAAAACTATCAGCTCTATGGCATCTAGGCATATTGATCAAGGCATCTATGGCTATTTTCTATTAGGCATTGCCATTTTGCCATAGTACCTAAGAGTACTAGTTGGGGACTAGGGTTTCACTAAGCTAAGTATTTCACAAAAATGGGCCAAAATGATTCCAGTCTCACAGAGTCTGCAGTGTAAACAAAGTACAAGAAACAGAACACGGACATACACTATTAAGTGTCAAGTACAAAGAAACAGTAAGACAGGATTGGTTAGTATTAGTAATTAAGTTTTTGAGATAGAGAAGAATTTAAAGGAGAATAAAGAGGTAGTTTCTGCAGGTTATCTATGAGGATTCCTCCCAGTTCCAAAAGATGAAACAGAAAGCACAAAGATGGTTGTTGAGAAATTAAATTCATGATAGAGACTGGTCATGCTCTCCAATCAAACAGAGTTTACAAATCTTAGAGCTTAGGTTTGATCAGTTTAGCAGTGACTGAGATCTCAAATGAGTGGAGGCCTATTAAAGACTTCTTTTATCAACATTATGTTGCCCTCCACACTTACCACAATAYTCTCCTGCCTCATACTACTTTACTCCAAAGCCTGGCCATTTCCTCCTCTGCCACACACCTACTTCAGTATCTTCAGGTTCTCCCAGTGCTTTCTGTGTTCCACCATACCATAAGGACTACGTATCTTTGAGGAGAAATGTAGGTCAAGGTCTTAGTTTCAACAGAAATATTCACAGGTCTTCCTTCTGTCTTCAGATGTATTTTCAGAGAAAAGTAGTTAAGTTAGTTTAATTAATTGGGTAATTTAAGTGTGGAAGTCAGGACCCCAGCAGTGTCAAGGGTAATAAATTGTCTTTGGAACCTTCTGATACTGTTTGGAAGCACCAGAATTTAGAAGGTGCTCACCTCAAACTGAGACTATTTGTTTAGGTATTGTCATATATAGGTCAAAGGAACCTTGAAATACTCCCCACAACATTGGAAATGGGGTTAGTGGGATCCTCTGAAGGACACGTGGAAGGTTATAAGTAGACAGAAGAATAGCCAGGAATTATAGTTAAGGAGGACCAGGGAGATCAAGATTTGAGAAGAATATCCCTTTAAAGAGGATAGTGGACATTTTAAGGGGGATATTTAATTAAAAGTCTCTGTTAAAGAATTCTTTCAGAATTGTTCTAGAGATAATTTATCAGGTCTCTGAATTCACAGTTAAAGCAGGAGAAAAGCAGAACAAGTATCACATAAGGAAAAAAATTGCTTTTTTTAGCAACTTAGCACTTTCACAGAAACTTTTAAAAAATTGTGAATTCTTGGTCAAAATGCAAAACATTTCTTAAATAGCTAGACAAGCCTTGCAATATAATATAATACTTGGGGTATCAGTTGAAGACTTAGGTGTTTGTAAATGTGGATATGTATAAACTCCACCGTAGAGTACAGAGCTTAAATTAGATCCCAGCATGTATATATTAATTCATTCAATATATTTATGTGTGCGTACACACATACACTCTCATGTATGTAAAATAGTAGTTTGTTGTTTTGAGCAATAAACATAAACCAAAATTTATACAAACCTAGGCTCTTACTCTAAATATTAACTACTATATCATAATGATCTTCTGGGAATTTTAAAGATTGTATTAAACTGTAGGATAACATTTTTGATTGTATTTTGAGTGAGAATTGCTATCCATTGCAATGGCAAATATAAAAAAGAAAAATATCTTGCATTTCTCAGGAGACTCCAATTCTTTACATTATTGACTGCAGTACAAATTTCCAATTACAATGGATGTATCTATTCTTAAATGAAGTTGACATATACAACTGCAAAGTCTATTTTTTCACTTGTCACTTCTATTTTTAATTCTAATGGTACTAATATGCATATTGTTCTTTTATTCATTAGGGTATCACATTTGATGAGTTCAGATCATTCTTCCAGTTTTTGAACAACCTAGAAGACTTTACAATTGCAAT
Organism: Apteryx rowi; assembly: GCF_003343035.1. Classification (NCBI taxonomy): domain Eukaryota; kingdom Metazoa; phylum Chordata; class Aves; order Apterygiformes; family Apterygidae; genus Apteryx; species Apteryx rowi. The sequence continues at coordinate 202,912 of NW_020450730.1, forward strand.
GCAAATGTATAATTTTGCAAGTCGTTCCATAGGTCAAGGTAAGGATTTATAAAAAGGCAGATAATTATTAAATTTGTTAACAAAGATACAAAGCATATTGTTTTGTAATTCTCAGTTTGTAGTTTTAATGTATGTTTTCAGCACAACTATTACTAAAATAATAAAATATGTATCACTAGACTTTAACCTGCTTTGAAAACTGTTTCTTCAGTTCTTCCTTGTCTCAGAAGAAAGTCTTAAAATGGCAAGGACTCTTCAGCTTTGAGAGGAGAAAGCTCAGTCATATCATAAGGGATACGATAAAGCTTTATAAGGTTGTGTAAGTGGTGGATAAGCTGAATGTGGAACTGTTGGTCACCAACACCTGCAATACAAGAGTTAAGAGGCACTTGATGACCCTAGTAAGAGATCAGTTTAGAGCAAACAAAAGCCTTTCTTTACACAGTGGATAGTGAATCTCTGGAACTTGAGCTGCTACAAAGTTGTAGAGGGAAACAGTATCAGAGGTTCGAAAAGGGATTAGATAAATTTTTAACAAGTCAGAAAGTGGCCACTAAAAGGCCTGGGCAGGTACATGCTTTCTGAAATCCCTAAGGCAGCAGCTGGAGATGCTTATGGAGTGCAAGATGAAGGACCATGTGAAGTGGGCAAACTTGTATGCTCTCCTCAAAGTAGCATCTCTGTTGGTCTGACACAGTAGACTCTTCATGTGGCCTTGCCTTAGGAGTATGCCGTTTTCTCTACGCTCTATTTCTTTGGTTCAATTTCTTGTCAGTTAAGTAGAAGCCATCAGTATAAATATGACATAGGCTTTAATTATGATTTTCTAATTTTGTTATTATATATAATGTAGTTTATATGCTGTTACTTTTTATGCAAAATATTGATATCAACTAAGCTGTATCATTTTATACCAGTTAAAAGCTACTTGGTTTAGATCTGTGAAATTCAATCCTAATTTTCACATTTTCTTATTTTTTGAGTGCTTAAGTGTGCAAACGTAAGTAAAAAGTTTACTTGCATAAGTTTACTTGGAGAGTTTAAATTCATGTGTTTGTTTTATTTTTTCTTTTGATATTCTCTTTATGTAGATGAATTCAAGCGTGCTGTGTATGTAGCCACAGGGCTGAAGCTTTCACCATATTTGGTGAACACAGTGTTCAAGATTTTTGATGTCGACAGAGATGACCAGTTGAGTTATAAAGAATTTATCGGCATTATGAAAGATAGACTTAATCGAGGGTTCAGGGTAAGGCTGCTGATTTTTATAGTTATCTTAATTGACTTTTCTATTAAAATAACTAGTAGCATCAGTTTAAACATGTAATTTTTATAGAAATCCTGAAGCAGTCTAAAAGATTCATCCCTTCTAAATTTCTAGATTTTTTTTATATTAGGAGACAATACACAGAAGGCATAATGTACCTTTATAGTACACAAATGAAACTGGATATCAGAAATCCTCTGCATAATGCCATTTCTTCTACATGGTGTGATTGATAGGTTGGTATTAAGAGTTTTAACAAGGATAACAATTATGTCTGGGATATTTTCAGGGAAGAGAG
>NW_020450730.1:205646-224593 GCF_003343035.1 Apteryx rowi
TAGTTAAAGGTCAACCACCAGCTCTTCTAAAACATTATTTAAAATATCAGGTATTGATAATGACTGTTGGAAAGAGTTGCAGCAGAAGGTAACTTTATCTTTCAAATAAAGAATTAGTAAAGTTGTGCTGAACAAGACTATATTCTGGGTCAAAGTTGCTTTGTAGCCCTGTATCTAGCATATTAAATTACAAGAAGCCAGAGGACAGAAAATTACTTGCAGAAATTTTCCTAGGGAACAAGCATAGGAATTGTGCTTAGAACTTGGCCTTTTGGGTGAAGGTGTGGAGCTTACTGCCCTCGTCCGGTTCGCTGGAGTATGGAAAAATTTTATAGTAGCATAGAAAAATTTAGTAGTAGCAAATTTTTATTTTTTAACTGTGGAAAGTGGATTATAGAAATAAAGAAGAATATGTTTGTGAACTTCACTACTGACTGGTGTTAACTGGTTAACTGATTTTCTAAGCTAGTTATTGATTTCTAAGCTAGTTATTGATTCACAGTATGGGAGTGTATAAAACTGATTTTAGATTTTATTTTAAAAAGACTTTCTGTGAAGTGGTGTTGAGTCTAATAGGTTACTCGTTATTTTTGTAATATTTTGATCTAGTGTAAAAATGTGGATAACAACCACTGTATTTGTGACAAACTTATTTCCTTGTTGGTCCTCAAATCCCTTTATTATGCTGTGGAAATGATGATTGTTTCATAACCATTTCAAGATGTTCAGCTGTATGTTTTAATTGTTTACTAATTGTAAGTGTGCAATGTATGTTAGTTTAACCAGAACACAGTCTGCTTACTAAGCAATTCTTGTAAATATGTATTACATGTTTCTATTTCACAAAATGCATGACAGAAATCACATATAATCCTTAAGAATCTATATCATGCAGCACTATTTAGCCTTATGCATGTATCTCTTTTGCCTAGGCCACTTTAAAATATCCTAATGCACTGTATTAAGAGACTATATGAGAACTACAAAGAATAGACTAGGGTGTTTGTAAGAATAGCACCTTCTTTCACAAATGTTATGTCTAATGTTAATGAGAGTGCTCCTGGAGTGGGTGAGGTGATCATGATTTGGTCCTGTAATACAGTGACCAAAAATACCTTTCTTTTTCTTTTTTTTCAGACAAGCCTACATCCAGACTTGTTATATTATTCATAAAAATATATTGTTTTCACTGAGGAATATTATTGTAAGACAAATACAATATCAAACTTACTAATTATCATGTCCACTAAGTTTTCATAAGTGTCACAAAAAACTGATTTCTCCAGGAATGGGTAGTGGTCTGTGTAATAAAAATTCTGCAAAAATCCTCCTTTGTAGTTTAGTATCTCCCCCCATCATGTCTGAGAATGAAAAGGACAAAACATACAATATGTAAAAATTTGCTGCCCAGAACTAATTAGCAGAAAGTGTTACTAATGATGGAAACTGCAAAAGACTTTGGTCTCAATTGACAGTACAAATTTTTTCCAATAAATCTGAACTTTAAAAGTTATACAGTATTTAGTGTGGCCAGAGCAAGTAAAAATTTACCCTTTTGCTACTACACTATGGTGGGCTCAAACATTGTCTTGTACTAAATTAAAACTAACATATTACTAACCTTTTCTATGTTAATAAATGTGTATTGAATCCATATTAAGATTTTGTCAGTTCTATTATACCAGTAGAAGATTATAGTTTCTGCTCATGCAGTATTTTGTGGTCCACATGTAAGTTTTTGTCTTGCCAAATTTTAACCTGTTCATGAAGTGTAAATGCCTGATTGTAAGGCAAAGTATTTTAGTTAATATCTGCCAGAGTCAATGCAGTCCTTGATTATCAATCTAAAAACATCTAAACAGAATAGTTTAGAACAGACCTGTAATTTGAAGTATGAGTTTACAATTAACACCTTATACTTTAGGAATTCAATTTTTATAAAAGTTGTTTTACTAAAATGTTTGCCAAGAAGAATCTTGGGGTTATTACATACCTTGCTACTAGGACCATGTATTTTAGAAAAGGGCTTTATGTAGTCATATAGTTGACTAAAACAAAGAGTTATACAAGTCTGATGAAACTGGAATTCTGAAAGGTCAGTGCATGCCAGCTTTGTCCTATTTAAAAGCTTAGCTATAAATTTATAAAGTTGAGGAAGGTCAGGTCCTACCTCTTATTGGAATTTAATAAATATTCATTTTAACATATATTTCAGGTTTGTTTTTGAAAAAATCAAATGTCTTAAAGAGTTTATCAAATGATATTTCTCTCTTTCTGGAATTACAGTATTATGATCTGAAAACTTTTTTCTTTTTTTAGTATTTTGAAATAAACTGGTATATTGAGCTGCCATCACGTGGTCAGTCAGGGTATTGCCATTAGCTTATTAAAATGTGCAGACATGAAAAGCTTTTTTGCTTGCTGTTTGGGTTAAAATAGTTATTTCCACTTTTTTTAATTTTAAAAAAATACATAAGTAGATCCCCTTTCCTTTATAAATTCCATTTTTAAACTGAAATATTTGGAACTTAATGACTAAATGATAAACATTTTAGCTAGCACGTACTATACTGTATCTACTAGCTATTTGTCACTTAAACCCATTTTTTTGTATTTTCATGATACTGTTGTCTTTTGCTTACCTCTGGCTGCCTTCACATGTTGTCTGCATCTGCGCACTTCTCCATCTTCTGCTCCACAGGGCTACAAACCTATACAGAGGTACACTACTTTCAGATCCTGCGTGAGGAAGGAACTCTATAGCAGATAAATCACGGTATGTGTTAGCTGCTCAGTCTGAGTGTGCTGGCATGCTTGCAGGAATGGCTGAGTGTTAAACCGTCATTGCTTTGTTTCCCATTTCAAAATTCAGGAAGAGATTATCTGATTGTAACCAATGTAGCAGCTCAAAATGTCGTGTTGTGTTTTTGACTGAAGCGATAGAATTTCATTCTGGAGTTGGCAATAAGTAACTCATGCTGTCACTGTTTTGTAAGCCAGCTGCTATTTTGTGCTATGTTTGGAACACAGAGAAGTATTATTTCATAGTTTCTGTTGCTGTTTTCTGTCCGTCTGTTCTGTGACCACTTTTCAATAATATCTCAGTTACCTATGGCTAATAAATATTTATCAATCAAGATTGCAAAGGCAGATTTTTCTCCCTAAGAGCCAGTTAGTAACTTGATCCTACTTTGATTTAAACAGTTACACTTTTAAAAACCATAATGCATTTTTGGCACCATTAATGCCACACCAACAGTTCTCAGTAATAGGCACTGTGGCCACATGTGACCACCATGGCTGTTCTTGTGTAGCTGCCACATGAATACTCATTCTTACAATTCAATTGTACTGTGAAAACTGCAGTGTGACTATTCTGTAGCCTATCGTGAAACTTTTTATCACACTTTGGCCAGGGCAGTAACAAGTCAGTGAACATTTAGAATGTAAAACTTTTCTTATGTAAAGCAAGAGTTTACTTCTTTGCAATTTAGTGCTTTACTGCTGGCACTTTTTTCCTGTTCATTTTTATAGACTTTGCAGTAGTTACTGCAAAGATTATTAACAGCTAATGTAGGTCCCAGATTTTTCACCTCTTAGTGGGGAGGAACAAGATGTCATGACAAACTGGCCCCGCAGCAACTCTGATCTGATGTGGGGAGACCCAGTGTATTAGTCTCGTGCTGCCGAGCCATTAGGGTTTGGCTACAGTTTCCCCACTGGTTTTAGTTCTGGAACTCTGTGGCACAATATTAAGCTCAGATTTGGTGTCTAATAACCATCTTTGGATGCCTCCATACATCCTAAAATTGGCATCTGACCTTCTGAATCCTCCCCATTCCTTGCAGACTCCTCTCTGACCACTTGCAGGCCAGTGGGCTTTCTGGGGCTCTGACTGAGATGCTTCCCTAGCCCTGAAACAGCATGGCAGGGAAGCAAGGAGCACAAAGTAGAATTTTTTGGGGTCCTGTTTATCTGAGGTGATGTCTGCTTCCAGCACAGTGGAAAAATCTAAGTCGTTAGGGATGAGAGGTGGGGCCCATTTCCTCGGATTCCACCATTACTCAGACTGGTAGCCCACCAGCTCACCGGTCCTGCTGATGGTTTTCTTTTGTAGACCCCTGTGCAAGAGAGGGAAGGGAGAGGGGATGTATCTCAGCTACTGGCTCACTCCCATGGCAGAGCATGTTCTTTATCCCAACCCGTGCTTTTGGGACTCTTCATGTCAGTTTTTTTCAAAAAAGCATCACGTCTTGACCAGGCCAGTCCTCCAAAATGCAATATAAAGAATTGCTTGGGGAACATCCAGGATTATGCAGCTGAAGCGTCCAATATTTTTCCTCATGGAGAGAGGACAAGAGTTCTGTTTGATCTGTGCACATTCTCTTGTGTTACATATAAAACTTAGCATCAGTAGGACTTTTTCTTTATTATTTTGGTTAATTATTAGCTAAACATTAACCCCATTTCTTAAGTTATACTTCCTCTTTATGAGTATAAACCCAAATACTTATGCATTGTGTAGTACGCGAGGAACAGAAAGGAAAATTTTATCTTTACAAACAAAGTATCTAGTTTCTTCACCTAACTAATGTGAAATGTAACTAATGAAATAGTTAAAACAACATTTTAGTAATTCAACATGGCAGTCACATAAGAGGAAATTCATTGTTTAAGATTAATTTTATATAACTTCAACTCTTTGAAACTCAGGCTTTTGACTTTTCCTTGCTTCTTTCCCAATGTCTTTTTAAAAACATTATTTTAGGAGTACTTTCTCTTCTTTGTCCCTACTGATTCTGCCACCGCCTACGTTGTTGTTACATGTCAAGTATTATATAAACTGTAAACGCATCAAGATAGAATAAGAAACTGGTAGAATGTTGTACAGTCATGATACTTTCCTAATAATTTCAATAGAGGCTATGTGACCAACAGGAACAAAATACAATGACACAAAAGAATCCAATATCTAATCATCAAGCCTATTAAAATTAGCTTGGTAACAAAAAGAGAGACTGTGGTAAAAGCATCAAGTTTTAAGTGTCTAGACATCTTGACAGATGTTTGAATTCAGGCCATAAGTTCATTCATTCATCCATTGAGATGGAGTAACCTGAAAAAGCCAATACACAGTGGAGATTTATAAAGGGAGATTTTATTAATTTTATATAAAGTCATTGTCAAGAAAATTCTTTAAAGATGAATAACGGTATGTCTACACTACACACTGTGGGACAGTACAGAGAAACCAGATTAGTTCTCTGTGCACTAACCTGGTTACAAGCAACCTCACTACAGTAGTATAGAGTTTGATGCTGGTTAATTTAACCTGCTCCTTTTCCCACAGGGAGCTCCCAGATGCTATGGTTAAGACTGCTTCTGGTACCTAAGCTTGCTTTTGTAGAGCTATATCAGATATCTGTTCCCTGTGCACTGAAGAATGCAGTGTAAACCTCAGGTGTATAAAATACCCTCTTCCCTAGTGGCATATTAGTCAGCTCCTGCTCTTCACTTGAGCAGTTGCTCCATGTTTCTTGTAATGAGTTACACTGCCATATCCCGTTGTTAGCTGTTTTGAGTTCCTTTCTTATAAAATGTTATATAATTTGCAATATCTATTTAAATCTGTTGTAAATATTTCTTAAAGTTTGTTGTAAATGTCAGTTAATAAAAACTGAAACTTTAACCAAAACATATCTGAAGTGATTTGGAGTTAGTTACTATGGAGGAGAACAGAATTAATTCTGTCTTTGCCATGTAGTGGGGAATGAAAGTGAATTTACATAATTCTAAAAATAATTATTTTGTAGTGTAGTTTTTAAATGGAAAGGAGCATAAAGGCTGAGTCATTAGAGAGTTGAAATTGAGCATGTATTTCCATTGATTAGTTAAATTTCACTCTGATCTACAAAGAAACACATAACTATGCGAAATTAAAAAATCCGTTGCAAATACATCACAAAGTTGGATGCAATACGATAACACTTAATTTTACTTTGTTCCAAATAGAAATGTAAAGATCATCATCTGCGCTTTGATATAATTTGTGTGGTAAACTTAGATCTCTTATGAAAGAGATAAAGATATTAGGCATACTTATCACCRGTTATACCATACTTTGAATCTGTACTCTGAAATATGAACAGGTTCTGCTGTACATTACATATCTCTAAATTACACTAATGACATTTGCTTCAGAGCATAAAGAATGTCATACCCATATAATAAATAATGAAAATCTGTCCTTGAGGAACAACCATACTAACTCTGTGCAGTCCAAACAGCTGACAGCATTCCTGGAGAGCTTCTCTTTCTCCGCAGTTCTTCCTGCAAGGCAGAACACTTGCCTTGGTGTCGGTAGGAGTTCTTTGCATGTGCTGGAGGGAGAACAGAAAAAATACTGAAGCAGAGAACTGCCAAACAGAGCTGAGAGGAGAACACTAGGAATATTTTATGGACGGGTTACCTAGGAAATTTCTAACCAAGCCTTCTCAGTGGTAATTTCAGAAGGAAGCAGGAGGCCAACTTCGATAGGGATTCAAGTCCATTTTAAAGTTCTGTTCACTAAATTATTAGTATGCTCAGTAACTGTAATATATACAGTATTAAGGCTGTAATTCCAGTTATGTTGACTTCTAAAATATTGAAAGTAAATATTATACATCAGAGTTGTAAATCTAGTTATTAAGATGTTTATCCCACTAATTTCTTGAAAAAACTAAGATTTTTGCATTAAAAAAATGTTTTCTACATTCTCTGAGTTTTGTCCATTTTCTATATTTCTCATTAAGGGTTTTAGGAAGTAAGAGTTAATAGCTTAAAACAATGTTTTGGGACTGATTGGGGGAGGAAATTTCATTTTGAGAAAGACTCAAGATAACCATGAATTCAGAACTTCATTTCTAGTCATGTTTCAACAGCAAATTGCTATCTACTGTAAATATTTTATTCAGTCAGATGAGATTAAAATTTGTCATATAGCTAATATTTTGAAGGCTTTTAATTTTTCTACTTCCCTAATATACAACAGTTGAATATATCCATCCTAAGAGAGCTTTAAAAAACCATCTAGTTGATGACTGCTGCATACCCCTTCTCTGAGGCAGATAAAGTGAGTGGCATGTGATAACCTTACCTTACTGATCTTACAAAAGCAACTMGAAATCACAAGACTTAGTCTTCTGATCCTAAAACTGACTAGCATCTTAAAAATGTATCTGGAGTGGGAGAAAAATCTTCTAGAAAAATGTGAAAACATCAGAGAGTATGAGGACAAAATGTTCTATTAAATTTGGTACACTGAGAATACGTATAACAACAATACATACATTAGAAATAAACAGATGAATAGTTAATGTAGTTCAGCATTTCTTTTAATACTCTGATTTCCATGAACACTATATGAACCTGTTTCATAAAATAAAAAACAAATGCATATCTTAAAGTACTGATTAATCAGCTGAATACACTTTTGTTCAATAATGCAATGCATTTTGCAAGTAATGCATTTTTAGTAAGATTGACCATAAATCTCAACTAAATAATGTATTCACATAAGTATTGTTCCCAGTATTTAATGTAAAGGCTGCATTATATAGTGCTGTGGATTAGATTGTTTTCTGAATATATACAACTTTTGCATAATACGCTGTGCTTTTTGATTATGCAAAATGGATAATAAAATAAATGGAACATAGGCGTCACTCTAATGGCTGAGTTTAATACAAGCTATAGGGAAATCTCTGGAACTTCAAACACCTTTTTGTCTGACATGTCTCAGTATTTTTATTCTTCACTCAGTTTAATCAAAAATAAGCAGTCTTTCTCCTGAACACTGTACCATTTGCTTCCAGATACTGGATTTCACTTCTAAGTTGGATTACAATTTAAAATTACTTTTTAACCCTTCTGATTTATCTATAGCAATTACAGTTCCTGCTCTTCCCTTAGCTCCTTTCCCCAGCTGCTGTTACATTTAGTCCCTCTCCATCTTTAATGTATTTACCATCAAAATACACTTGTGAAGTTAGGAAGAGTGGAAGAAATACGAAGATCTAGTGAGTCCACAGACAGTGAATCTCCCCGGCCAGCTGTTGGCCGTATTCCTCCCCATTCAGTGGACACTTGTGAACATCACTGAACTAAAATGCAATTTAGGATTGAGATAACCTAGTACAAAGCTTTCCTGTCATCTGCCTATATTGTATTTGGCTTTAGCTAGTGCCAATAATGCCTCAGTTTCATGTATGTGAAGAATTTCTTATGCTTTTTATTGTGTTAGAGGTGAACTTTTTAATACAATGTGAACATAAAAAAGTAAGAAACAAAAGGATACAGAGAGAAGTACATAAACAGGATATACTTCCTTGTAGCTATTAATATAAATAGGCAATTTCTAGAATGATAACTCTATGCTGTGAAGTGGGGATGCATTTTGAAAACTTACCTGCCTATAGATTTATAATCCTGATCTTACAGAAGTACTTCTGAGCCATGGAAGTATTTGATTTTTCATGATCTAATATAAAACCATCTATCCAGTTTATATGAATTTGAGTAAAATTTAATGTAGTATTACAGAATTTAGTAAATATCTTTTTCCAATGGTATGTTTGTTCACTTTTCACAGGAGACCCCTAAATATGGTTGGAACGATTATTATTCTTGTGTGATGACTGTAACCAGTGAACATGTCAGAGATCTATGGAAGCAATTTCGGAGACGTGATATGCTGAGATAAAGAAAGAATGACTGTGGGCACTGGTTCTATTTATTCCTATATACACTGAATGAAGAACAGACTAACCCAGGTGAATCATGAATCTTCCAGCTGCAGTAGATAACACAGGATTTTTTTCCCCACTGAATACAGTGATCACAAACTCTTACAGCCACTTCTCAGTATGTATTTTATTTAAGCAATGAAATAACTATCATCTGATTGGCAGAAGTTTTTGTTAAGAACATATTTTGAACAGTTTGGCATTATTTTATGATGTGTTTGTCATTTAAAAGAAAACAAAAATAAGTGTTACACCTGGGTAAGCACACCTTTTGGCAATGAAGAGAAACTGCCTGTATCAGCTTAGACTGTGAATCTGCTTTCGGAAGAGCACTATTAACAGTTTGTGCTAAACTGGGAATGATAAGACATTATGTAGCATAACAATTATATACAAGTTGAATGTATAAACTAAGCTCTTAGAAGCTAACAAAGCTGTTATTTTTAAAAAGGGTAAGCTTCTATTATAATGTGAATGCTAGGTATTTACCTAARAAAGGTACTGTATGGACTATAATGTTCAAATTCTGTAAGTCTTACTATTATGTTTGTTAATTTATCTTTTAAAAGTATTAATTTTAAGATATCTTATAGGCAATATGTTGAAGAGGAAGTATCAAAATATTATAATTCATGTTAGGTAACACAACACCATGGAATATTTATCATAAACTTTATTTCCATACATATAAATTCACTGAAATATTTCCAGTAGAGTATGACTTTATGTGTTTCTTGTGAATAGTGCACTTTTATATGAGGTAAGACATGGCACTGTGCAGAAATTATAATTGTCTAATTTGCTACTCTGGAATGCAGTTTCTGAAAAATAGATAAGTAAAATCCTTGTGTTTGTGTCAAACAAAAAAGCAAAGCAAAATATGAATGCATGCAGTAGTACAGAGCAACACTCRCTAAATAATATTTGAATATTACGAATCAAATGTTAACCTTACTAAGGTTATGGACACTACTATCAGTGGCCACCATAATCTTTCATGCCCTGTAGGTTTTGATGTTACTGAAACAACCCTAAAGGCACTCCGTTACATTTGTTTTTCATATTTTCTAAACTTTTTCTTTGCAATTCAGCAGCAGCATTTTTCTTACTCCCTTTCAGGATAGATCATATAATGTGAATGAAACCCAAACAAACGTGAACACATAGTTTTTATATCATTCTTGAAAAGGTTCAGTGGACATTAAATTATCCTGTATCTATTGAAAGACTTCTAGCTGACTACACACTAAAATTAATATCAATAAATTAGTGTTATGAGAAAGGTAAATATTTGGTGTAGTCATACAATTCAAATAGAACCAAACTATTAGATTCAAAATAATGTTTTTTAATCTTTTATTATCACAAATACATGTAAGAAAACTTTTGAAAACCATATTCGGTGCATATGTTGCTCAAATACCATTTTTCATTATATATTAATAGAAAAAGATATATAGCATCTGTGTAAGTACACTTAGGTTCAGAAATGCTTAATTTATAATAAGATTTATCTCTGTTTAAAAATAAAATGGATAAGAATGCTGTTCTTTAAGAAATTCCACCCTGTGAATTTTGGAAAAAATCATGCCATTTAGAGTATCTTTTTCATTGTGGCTTTAATCTACAAAAAAGCCAATTCAGAAAGCTTTTGAAGGATTTAATTTTGAAGGCTTTAATTAATATTTCATGATAAATACTTACCAAATTTCCAGGTTAGCCTCCTCAAACTACTGACAATAAGGAAAATCAGAAATTTGGAATAAAGGTTCTTGAATTGACACAATAGTATATGGATATGCTGCGATCCCTGTATGATCAGTTAGGGAATCAATTGGTATTTAGTGTATCATCATGGTCCCCAGAATGGTCTCACTGCTTCTTGTCAGTGTACACAAAACTTCATTTTGCTACTCAGTACCAAAGGACAAAGACAGGGAAGAAAGGACAGGGAGTTACTGAAGGCAGGGGCCCCCCACGTCCTCCTCAGTCACTACTGCCCGCTCACAGGGATCCCTCCCCTTGGAGGAAGCAGAAGCACCATCATGGTTCTGCTGTTCCACTGCCCTTGGCAACAGTGCACTTTTTGCTTTATGGCTGGCTTGAGACAGTTGTAACATTTTTCTATATATTTCCTCTAGTCACTTAATATAAAATAGAATGTGAAAGTGTCAGATTAGTTTTTAAGAGTATTTTTCTCTTGTTTAATAATAATTTATGTAATATAGGATATGAAATTATGGATACCATATTCCTGTTTATTTCAAAATAAATACACTTAAAACTAATTTTCTTTGCAGTGTAACTTATTCAAAGTTCTTTGTCATAAAAAGATTTTTTTTTTGCAAAATACAGAAATACAAGTGCTTTGAATGAGCATATCGCCATGACAAAAAAAMCCCACAAATTTCTGCTTCTTTTGCTCTTTTCTTTAGCTAGCTACACTGTCCTGCCACAGAATTATGTACAAAAGAGCTGGAATACAAGACAGACAGGTGAAAACAAAGCAGGATAATGGGACATGCCATCTGTTTTAGAGGCACCCCTCCGATAGGCAGCAGTCAGGGTGTTGGATAAAAGCTTATTCAAAATCCTCCAAATTTTTGGCAGCAGGAACTGTGTATTGCATGAAAGTGCAAATGAAGGCTTTGATGTTTTTGTAGAACCGGCTCTTGTTCTCTTCTCTTATATTTATATATAAAAAAAAAATCATAATGTAAAAAGATATTTAGTGAATTCTTAGGAACTACCTGTTGATGCCCATACCAGCTGTAAATTGTGATAAAATGGTAAACCTACAGCTCTGGGTAGCTTTGTGACACTAACTTACTCTTGCCTGAGTTCTGATGACTTCCTAGTTCCCAGCAGAATGTCGTTTACTGTAAGCTGCTTTCTGCTAATCTCATAACATTTAAAATTACACTGGCAGTTTCTGTCCTTGCACACTTTTACAGTAAGTTAATATAAATTACTTCCACTGCAAATTGTTTTGTTGTATGACATAGAAGAAAGTTATCAGCCCAAAGGAAAAAAAAACTACTTAATGGTGACTTGCAGCAAATTGTTGATTTTCTTGATTTTCTGTAGTTGTTTGATCTTCTCTTTTCCACCTAAATTTAGGATGAGAATACATTCAAATAAAATGAGAGAAAAAGGTAGAGGAATTTTTCACTTTGTTTTGGTTTGCCATTGTGTAATATTCTCTAAATAACGCTCTGGATTGCTCTGTTGTCCCACTGAGGACACTTCAAAAACAGTTAATGGCAAAAGAACTCCAGACTAATGCTTGCAGAAGGAAGAGAATCTCATCAAAATCCCACTATTCAAATAGCGAATCTGAAGCAAAATTAATTTAGAGAAATACGAGGTGTGAAGTCCCCTTAAAATCAAGTCAAAACTAATATGAATACTTTGTTTAATATATGTGGGGCCTGAATGTACAATATTTTTCCCTATATGTGAATATCCATGACAGAGTTTGTAGTTTGGCACCTGAACCTGTCAGCAGATGGTGCCCTTGGATATGCGGTATGCTTTTTTTTTTACACACAAAAAGGTAATTAAATACAAGAGGGTGTGCTTTAAACTTGAATGAGTAATGTTAATTTCCACCAATACCTTGCTTATAAATTATTCCCACAGAAGATTAGCTAGGAAAGTTCCATAAAAATACTAGTACTCATTAGAAAATCTTAATATAAGATACTTATTTTTATATACATAAACATGCATAGGAACAGCAACATATTAAATATAATTAAGTTTTAGTAATACATTTCTATTTATTCAATGTAAGCAAATAAACTATTACTCCTGTTTGTTTTTTTTGGAAAAGTATGCAGAGCTATTTGAATTATCCATTTGTATATCCATTTTGTATATTCAAAAATATACAAAATTAACATCGATGCACAGGAACTTTTCCAGCTTCTGTTTCATAACTATCCACTGAAAGTAACTTTTCATTTACAGTTCTCTTCTGACAGTGTTTGTAATCCAGTGTTTGTAAATAGCCACACCTGTAAGCCATGCCTTTGTAATAACTGCTTTTACTGTTAAGTGGTTTTAGGTGATTTGCCCTAGGTTATCATTTCTGGTTTAAAACAACGAAGTTCATCTAACTCATTTTAACCCTGATTCAGAAGCCGCAACCGTCACTCAACCCAAATCCAAGAGTGTACTGCTTTAAAGATAAATTTTCAGGCATGCAAGTCTGTGCAGTAAAATACTGAGTCTTAAGTTAGACACCTAGGCTCTCTAACGAATGCATGCAGAGAATTACGTGAAGTCCATAAATACCACAAACTGCTAAACTAGCTAAACTAGCTAACTGGGCAGTACTGAGTATAGGGCTGTCATAAGGTGTTGCTCCAGGTTGCTGGAACTGGGCTACACCAGGGCTGCCACAAGCCTGCTCCACTCTCCTTCCCCAGCTCCCTGCCCTGCCTCCTCATGCACTTTCTTTCACTGCCAGTAGCACTTGTGTGGCAGGGTGGTGAGATGGCTCAGTTCAGAATTAACACAGCAAAAAAAMCCCAGACATACATGGATATGTGTATATACACATACAGTTATACTGTTTTCAACTGCTCCTGGTTACAAAAGTGCTGGTGATTGCACGTGAAAGGGAGTTGAAATACATTATCAGAAGCAGAGATGAGAAGCAGGACCATGGCAGTCAAGATTTAGAGACACTTAAGCTGCTGTGGTACTCTTTGCTATCAAATTACACTTCTTGCCAGAGTTAACGTAGCCTGTAAAGAGAATATGTCCTTGCACTTGGAAAGCACATCATGACACCAAGGAGAAGGAGCCGGGACTGGGGTCCAGAACTTGGGCAAATGCCCTGAGCGGCTACCAAATCATTTTCTTTCTCTGGCTCAGTGAAATTTGCAGCCTTCTTTATATCATTTCATTAAAAAAAAAAAGGGGGGGGGGGACCAAATGCCAAAGCTGGCCTAAAGACTGGCAGTTAAAACACTTTTGTGGGAAGTGAAAAAAAAAAAGAAACTGTGACTGTCACTGCATTTTGTGAAGTGGCAAATTCTGAGGATCTCTAGCAATAGCAACCATGAACACAGGCAGGTATCGCATCCCTGGACAAGGATCACACCTAGATATGTGACCAAGGCACTGAGTTGCTCAGCTGTACCAAAGCATTTCAGGGCATGTGTGCAGATTTAAATTGCATGAGGAACCCTAATTTAAAAAATTAAAGTGCCTATAGCACTATGTACTTATGTTAGGTAACAAAAAGAGAATAGGTTGTCAGACTGAAAGGTCTGTGTTTAGATGCCTACTTCTGGAGTAAACTATTAAGCCACATGACTTCTACTCCAAAGGGCAGAAACCACTGGGTCAGATCACACAGCACGGGATGTCACTAATATGATGGGATAAGCTTTCTTACAAATAGCTATTTAGGGGCTTCCCCCTCCACAGATCATGGTGTTTGCATAAGCAAAGAAATGTCTTGGGGCATTGTATGAAATTCCATTGCACTGGAACAACTAGTGGTTAGAACTGGTTTATTTTTTCCCATCTTAGGTGGCAAAAGCAAAAACAGCAGGGGAATGAAAACTTCAAAAGACGAATATGTTTCCAAAAAAATGATACAATGAAATATTACTGCTGAAAGCGACAGAAGAGTGGGTGGATAACAAGCCCTAAATATGGCTTTTACAACTTCCTCGAAAGCAGACTCTGACAAATATAGTATTGTAGCACAGTTTCATCCAGGGGCAGCAATCAAGTCTCCAGGAAGGATTTCATTACTTGARGAGGAGCTGACTGACCCTCTCCTGTGGAGGAACAGGGCAAATTTCCACATCTTGAAAAGCAAAAGTGGCAAAGGTTACAGCAAACACTAGGTTTGGCTATCCARATGGTTACAAATAATTAAGTACCTAGCCAGGGTGAAGGGAGAAAGAGAGAGGATGAACACATTTGGACCCAGTCTCCAGTTAAAATAAATGTTAAGGCTAGAGTGTTTAAGCCTGGAGCGGCTACCAAGCTGCTTATTTTCATGTAGCTGGGAGCCACGAACTATATGCAGATGGTACTTGACTCCAGCTGGGATACAACATACATTTCCTAACAGTGATATCTTATGCAAGAGAAGTTGCAGAGAGATTTCTTTTTCTGTGCGGTGAGTTGTGCTCCTACACCCAAATATTCTGGATTGAAGCAAGCAGCATAGTCGCTAATGCGAAAGTGGAGAGCATCCCTTCTCTAACGGGGAGCCACTGGTTTGCCTAATTAGAGATCCTCTCAAGGAAATTAGCTTTGGTCAGATTAAATACATGTGTGTGCGCATGCATGTGTGTGTCTGTGTGTTTGTGTATGTTCCTGCTACTAGCTGCTTGGCTATGTATTGCACTTGCATGAAAGGAAAAATTTATACTCCTGTCTTATTGCCTCTCCCCTTCTTGCTGTGCCACTGAATATATGGGGCATCTGGTGGCTGAGAAACTATTCCATCATACCAGATTGCTTACGGAGAGGAAAAGATGTTCATCAGTCTGTAAGCCAGTAAGTTCCTAGGCAGATTCTCCGAAGAACACCTATTATACATTTTTCCTTGTGTGTTTATTTATCATTATATGGACAGTGACAGTACTTCTTAGTTTATAAAGACTGATACATATTACTTTCTTTGTAAAGCTGTAAAATACAACTTTGCTCATCATTCMCTGTATTCTGCATAGTTTTGGAGTTTTTTGACCCCCCAAAATTATTATTTCTAAAATATACCCCTAAAAATCATCAGAAAGTTACTCTGAGTTTATTAAACAAATCATGCTTTTCATCACTTTAAAAAAGTTCCAGTGTTCAGGAAATCCGTGACATATTAAAATGATCTAATAATACAAAGCCTTATTTTTCACATTGTTCAATGTAATTTTATAATGGAAATGTAATCAGATAGATACCCACATWATATTTCCAGCTACTCATCATAACTCCTGAATGAATTGTAAATGTGAGTATTGTATGGCGAGCCTTGGATTAAGGGAATAAATTACTGCTAAAGTAATTCCCAATCTAAGTCTGATGAGTGCTCTTCTACTGAAGTACTGTGGTATTTAAATCACATATACATTAAGAAGAACACTGTTAATTTATTGTCACTGTTCTTTTGGTTATTGTTTTTGTGGTTCATTTTGCTTTTTTATTCTTATTTTTTGGAAATTTTTATGACCTTTCAAACTGGTACAAAACTGTGCTCTGAAGACATAATTTATGTGAAATTATCTATAACAAATCACTTCTGTCTGCTATGTATGAAACATTCTCCCTCACTTGAGAATTTTTCCTATTTTGCTGCTATTATTTTACAAACTGATTATGAGGAACTATATATTACATCATAATCAAATACATTCAAGATGTCTGTGTAACTTCATTAAACATGTATAAACCTTCTACTACCACTTTTCTATAGGGATGACTCACTAAGATCAGAATATCTGATACAGTTTCTTACTTCTCAAATGCACCAAAATGTTCTTAACAGTTATCCATACATAATGAGCACTGTGGAAATGCAGCATGATTTGACTATAAAGTATCAAAAGAACTGTTAATGTTGTTAGCCATTAGAACAGCAATGTACTTCTTTACCTGAAGGTGATACTTCCCACAAAACAGAGTCCCCTAAACTTGTACAGGACTATTTTTTAACTGCAACTGCGTATTAAGCTACAACGATCACTTCCTTAGGAGGAAATGAGGCACTATTTGCACTCTCCACTTACAGATGTGAACCCAGCTGGAATCCACCTAGCTTGCACAACCTGATACAGAAAATGCTTCCGTAATGTGTCAGGAATACCCAGGGGTATTCCAGAAGAGACACTTTTTAAAAGATCTGCCAGCAACACCTTGCATGTAGAATGCTTCCTGCCTGAGGGGAAAACTGAGCAGTACCACTCACGTCAAGAACATTTTGTTTCAATTCACCAAACACTCAGCCTCCTCCTCAAACCCCAACTACCTTCAGCTCAGCTCCTGACATGAAGAAAAGCTAGTACCTTACATTACTAAATCTTTTACATTTGAACACTTATACAAGCATCAATAAACTATGGCCCAAATAACCTCTGATATTGTCATTGTAGAAAGAGGATATCTGAGTATGGCTGCTGGGGAAATCTCTCTGCACGCACCTTACGCCTCAGATCGCCCCAGCATTTACTTTTGCCATAATGCAATACTCCTTTGAATATGCCCACTCCCGAGCTTTGCTGCTGCTGCTAACTAAGCTTTCTGGAGGTAGTACCACAGAAGCAGCAGAGGGAAGAGAAAGGGGAAAGCATAAAAGGAAGGGTCTCTCATGTCCTGCCTGAGAGTGACAGAGTTGCATAGGGAATAGAAGGGAATTGCGGGCATGGAGGAGCGCGCGAGTGCCACAAGAGCCGTGAGTGCGAGGACAAGCAAGAGGCAGGGTCTGGGGATCCTTTAGAGCTCTCTAGCCAAAGGATGTGCTGGAGTAGTAAGTGATCTCAGTCAAGGCGGAGTTTTTTATGCCAGCTGAATTTTGTGCTGGCTAAATTAAAGTGAGGCTTGCCTGCTTATTTCACTAACCAGGCTACTTAGGAACCAGAATGACCACGATTTTAGAGCTCTGCTACAGAGCATGTTTATAATAATTAGTGAGAGGAAGATGGTACTGAGCATGGAGAAGTCAGACAGCTGGACTACAGAAGTCCATTTCCCTGAAGGGGTAATAGAAAGCATCTGACCAGGAAATGTATGATATAATTTGACATCTTTGTAACACTTCATCTTCTTATTCTCATATCACTGCTACCTCTCTATATACATAGTTTTATATAATAATTATTATTTTAAAGAATTAATAACTCTGTTAGAAAGTCTGCTTTAATGTTTACCATGTTTCCGTGGCATGTATTGTGGTTAATAAGCCCTATATCATACAGCCCTATGTGGTGTTTTAAAATGGCTTATAGGAGAATTATAATGTCATGAGAATTGTTTTGCCAGTATACCTAAGTCAGCATGCAGGTGCTGATGCATAGTTTTAAGGAAAACAATGCATCAGTCTTTTTTCTTCCTGTATCTTTCGCAAAAAAACTAGAAGACAAACAAACAGATACTGGAATATTAGAAGATTAGTTCAAACTTATGATGTGTATTTGATGACTGTAAAAAATAACAGCACACGATATTTACAAAAATAATGACAAGATTGAATAGCTTTTCATAGTGACCAAGTACCATAGAAAAATGAACTCACCCTTACAGAGTTTCTAGCTGTTAATTTCTCATGATGTAACCATGTTGCCCTGGTTTTCCAGAAGTTGGTCCCTTTCCTCATGTTTTATGAAATACATTACGTAGGTATATCAAATTTAGTTTTTCAGTAGCATTTGCTATGTCTATTTCATGTAATTTGTCTCTTCCCTTTTGTCTTTTAAATCTCCCCGATCCCAATTTATGTCAAATGCTAACAGTTATTATAAGTAAATTCAATACGCTTTCCATTATGCAGTATCTTTTCTTAAGTGAGTAATTATATTCCAGTCTTTCTACGGCACAATATTTTGTTCATTTTTCTTTTAGAGTAACTATATATTGAGTAGCTGGTTTCACTGAGCTGTTCACAATGATATACCAATCTCTTTCTTGAATAGATAATTTACCGCCATGGAATATTTAATCATTTTACGCATTGCTCTCAATTTATAATGTATTGCTCATTCATCTAGTTTACTACAGCTAACTGAAATTCCTCAGCCTAATCTTGAATAATGAGGGACACATGATTTGGTATTATATAAAAATACTGCAGCCATACGGTTAACTTCTTTTTCAGTTCTTCAATAAATACGCTGACAAGTCGGGTTCATACTCTGGAGCCTGGCAGCACAGCTCTGACGTTTCTGTCATATTTTATCTAATTTTCTTCCGTCCCGGGCCTGTTCCTAGCCCATGGCTGCTGCGTGCCCCTCCGGCACAGCCACGCACGCTGCCAGCACTTGGTTTCCTACGCAGCCCCTTGTGTGAGACACGGTACAAGCCTTCTCCCGAGTCCAGGCACATTTTAAGCAGCCCCCCCCGCTGCCAGTGCTCGCAAAGGCTGTGGCGGACCGCGGAGGCACGACGGGCCGCCCCGGCCCGGCGCCAGCTCCGCCAGGG
>NW_020450730.1:225358-260784 GCF_003343035.1 Apteryx rowi
CCTGCCCCACCCTGCCCTGACCCCCCTCAAAGTGCGGGATGGTGCTGGGCCCCCGCCCCGAATCCCGAAGTTGTTGGGGTCATCCTGAGCCTCTGCGCTGCCTTTCACTTTTGCGATCTAATCACGTATGATTTTCACTTCCACTTAAAGACAGAATCCATCAAAGACGGCTTTTGGTGGGTTGAGTTTTTCTCCCTAGCATACTGATATAGTGGGAACTGGAGAAGCTCGTGTGTAGGCGGCATAGGCCCAGCAAATTTAGCTGTCCCTTCTCGTCTCTCACTCTGCATGACAGCGTATATAGACACAGGGGTTTCTATCAACTAACAGGAAAACAGGAACAGGCAACGGGAAATGGTTGAGTCTAGAGTTGGTGCAAGTAGAAAGACTTTTTTGGGGAGGTATTCCCCATACAGTCGTCTTCAGTCATCTGAAAAATGCCCAGCTGTCACAACTTCTTGGTCTGTATTTGTCGCTGGCAGCCCGCGATTCATTCAGAGTCATCTTGACAGTGCGCCTGATGCTTCTTCAGCATTAGGCGAATAATTAATTACATCCTGTAGATCTGGAATAATCTGAATGTTTGGTTGAATTTGAGAAGCCAAGACAGAACAGTTTATTAAAGGACTAGCTAGCTAGGCTTTCTTAATTAATTCCTATTTCTCCTGGAGTATATCTTGTAGAAAACAATCTAATCATTAATCTGTAGACGCTAATGCACTAGCATACAGATGTTTTATAAGCAGTATTATAATAATGTGCCCAGAGGAATACAAATTATCCATTGGATCTCTGTTCACCTTTTACTGTAGGTGGGTCCATAGTGTCCCTTGAGTCTTGAGTTACTTAGCTTCTGTTCAGAGAATAAGGGAGAGGATAAAAACCTTGTCAAGTTCAGTGTATTTATAGGTGCATGTAACTTTGCCAGACTTCAGCTGTTCAAGTTAAAAATCTCAGTAATCTTGTAGCTAATTTTGGATTTTTTTAACAGAAGAATATGATAGGAAAATTCTTGACTTACAGGCTGAAGTTAGTTGAGACATTTAGCAAAAAATGGTTCCCAGGTCTAGCTCCTCTGTTTTGGAGTGAGGTCTCAAGACTTGGGATGGTATAGACCCTATCAAGGATTTTTTTTTCCCACTAATGGCATTCACATTTGTTAGTTTTAAGTGCTTGAAAAATCATTATTGGCAACAGACGACTTCTGGGTAATCTCTGTAGAGCTTTCATCTGCGTGACTCCATCCAATGCCCACATTGCTGGCTGCACTTTGGCATTTCTTGCTGTGGCTGCTCTTCGTCTAGAAACTGGGATTTGAGTACCCTGTGCATCTCGGAAGAGGAGGACTGAAGTGTACCTTGTACCTCCGGTGCAAGGAAATAGACTGGTTAGAAAGTTGGGGGGAAAGCTGCCTGAGTGAGCCTGGAAAGGGGAGGTAAACTGAGACAAGGAAGGCAAGGACTTTTCAGGGGGAAGCGACCCTATGGTTAACACCTGTCTTAAAGTACAAATTCCCTTGATACTTTCCCCCAAAAAGTAGCCTTGATTCAGGCACTACTGTTAGAGTGATCTACTGTTTTTTTTTTCTATGTAACTCTATATAACACCAGAAAAATGTGTTTTAGTATACTAATGCCTGAAAGCATTTCCTAAAGCCTCTTAGGGCAATGGGATGCTTAAAACTTCCTTCAAACTATTTATTTTACCATAATACTTTGAGAACTGCTCTAAGCAAAAGGCTTGTGGGAAGAAAGGAAGAGGGAATCTCAGAATTCTCCAAAAACCTCTTGTATTGAATTATTTTCTATGAACAAACGTCTTTTTTTTTTTTTCCTTCTCCCCCCTTCCCATTCTGCCTGGCTTACTGGTTTTTGAATTTGGCATAGCAGTCATCCACAACTTGAACTAATTCTATCTTTCAACTATATCTGGATGTTTTTCCTCATTTTTGGCTTATTAAGATAAAATAAACTTATGCCTCATCTTACTAATGAATATTTAGTGTAAACAACAGAAGGAATAGCTAACAACTTTGAGAACAAAAGCCAACAGCAGGAGTAGACCGTAGGCATTTCAAGTGCTTTGAAGCCAGCCTGTCTATTCAGTTCATCTTTTATTCCTGCAGCACTGACTGCTAAAGAGATTGTATATAACTATGTCTTTTGTTGTGTATTGCAACTTACTGTCTTTGATGCTAGCAATAATGTACAGGGAGCAATGTTAACCATAGGTTAGTAGGACTTAGCAAGTAACCTTGCAGGGTTATAACCAAAGTGATTTCTTGGAGCTTTTAGTAATGAGTTTCAAAATGTAGTATTTTGATTGTTTTTGAAATTTCAACTGAGGGTTGTAGGAGAGAGGTTAAATTTAAAAAAAAAAATCCTTTTAAACTGAGTTGAAGTCTTTAATCTCTAAAACTGAGTAGCCATAGTATTGAGTAACTTTTTAGAAGTGCGAAAAATGGTTTAGGTCTTAGAAATAAGAAAGGAATCCACAACTTTTAACTACAGAATTTAGCATGTTTACATTTGTCTCTTTTATTAGTGACTTCAGTTAAGTGCTCATGCTGCTTTAACCTTTAAGAAAAAGGAGAAAGGTATTGAACACTAGGAAATGGTTATCTTCTTCCTACTGGTTATAGAATACTGGAATTAAATGTGTAAACAAATCAGTTTTTAAAATTGCTTTGCTTTATTCCAGTTCCATTCTCTGGATTTTTCTGGTATTTTAAGCTCACAAGACCTCTGTTTGCCAGTAGTATTTGTCTCTTCCCCCAAAATAACTTCCTCTGTATTTAAACTTAATGGACCTTTAAATATTCTTTCTCTTAAAAATATTTGAATATGTTCATAAAAACCTAAGTGTTTCAGAATGTTTTTCTTCTTCTACAAAATGGTTGTTTCGAAGGTTGGGCAGAGGGATGATAAATAAAATATATGGAATCCAGAAACTTGTTTGTCCCTTGCATTTTTACTATTAGTGTATTTATTTTACCTAAGAGTATTTCATAAATAGTTGGATAACTCTTATTTGATATTTAAATATTTATTATGATTGTTATACAGTGAGTGTGAACAGATTTTTCAGTTATATTTGTTTAAACCTTTATTTGCTGGCTGACTTCTGATGCATGAAGTCAAATCAGGATAGAGGATTTGGTTCTAGTGTATTTTTTTTCTGGATAATACTTACTGCTAAAGTCAGTTATTGATATTAAGTGAATTTTAATAGATAAGAAAGAGAAGTTTCAGCTGAAGCCCGTTTTTGAGTTGAGTTATGTAACCAATAATAGTTTAATTTTTAAAATATCTTTCTGCTATCATCTGACCTACGTGTCAAGTAAAAACATACAGTTTAAATGAAATCAAAAGAACTTTCAGCACATCATACTTTAGGATTGTACCTTCGTACAATATTCCTTTTATTGAAGATGTGTTGCTTTAGAAATTAATTAAAAGTCATGGTTTTGTAGGACTAAAAATGTAAGAGCAAAAGATAAATCTCTTCCATCTTTTTAGCTGTGTCTAGAGTTTTGACATGCAGCTAAGGGATGTTCTCAGAACTGTTTACAAGGCAGTGAAGCTGCCTCTTTGATTTTTAAATAATAAAGCAAAACTGGAAGTATGTTAAACTGAAAAGCTGTTCATTTTCAAAGAATCTGTAATGCCAGAACCACACTATTTCAATGCATGGTAAATGTTAACTTTTTAAAAAAGCTATTAAAGATCTGAAGGAGTGTGCTTTCTGTGTCTTTGGATGTCACTTTGGAGACAGAATGCAAGTTAATAACTGAAGGGCCAGGCCAAACACTGATGCGTGTAAAAGGGAACATGCACTGTACTGTGATTTTTTTTTTTTTTTTTTTGTAGTGCATAATTTTTCCTGGAAAATGTGGATAGACTTGTTTCTAGGATCAGCTGTGCACTTAAGTAAAACAGAACTTTTTTCTGCATTGTCTGGTACAGAAATTATTTTGTGGCACCTCACAGTGCTGCTTTCTTCTAAAGTTGCAAGTGATCTGCTATGGAAAGCTGTCACATTCCATATCTCATAGTGGAGTCATTCATAGGACTGTTTGAAAACTTCTTTCTCTCTTTTTTGGAAGAACAAAGGGAGAAGGCTGGATTTCCAGCAAAAATTTCTGAAATATTTCAGTAAAATGATTAAAAGCTTAGGGGGAAAATGTCTTAAGTGAAAAACTATAAACAAACATACAGTTTTCTTTATATATCTCAATTATAAAAGTTTTTTTGCACCTTAGTTAAAAGATCAAATGTTGTTTTCAGATTCAATTGGCTGTTTAGTATCTATGCTGGGGAGAAAGAATATGTAACAGGGAAATTTATAAAGTGGGTATCCCAGTCCCATTCCCCATTGCAAGCCAAACTTCCTGCTTGGAAAAACTGCATGCTGGGTTGCAAGGGATTTATTGTTCATCGTACTAGATCACAGGAGCCTCCTGGCTCTCCGAATCAGGCACCTTGTCAAATACCTCTAAGAGTGCTCATTTTAGAAGTAGTTAGATTTTTTTTTTCTCTCTCTTCTGTTACTGCTGTTGAGTCTGTCCTGAGTCTTCAGATCCATACTGATTTGGAGACTTTTTTCCTAATTTAGTGGCTGGTTCATATTCCTTAGACCTTTGCACCCACATTGTCTTCAAAGGAGTGAGTAGTAGAATTGAGTGTGTATCTGTGTGTGTATGTTGGAGATAATTGTTATGTTTTCAAGATAATAAATACAATACCTAAGTTTCTGGAATAGGCAGAATAAGAGAGAAATGCCTCAGATTAAATGAGGGCAAGTCAACATGATAAATCGGAGAGTTGTAAACAAGTACCAGGACAAGAGTATTTATTTGGGTTGGTGGAAGTATGTTTAGTAGTATGCATTTCTGACCAAGGAAATGAGAAATCAGTGTGTCTTGTAGCTACTACTTGCTTTTAGAAATTATTTAATATTTATAGATTTTCAATAGTTAAAAACAATCCTGTCTATGCACTGGAAGAGGCAGTGTGTTGTAGTGGGTAGATTTTAATCCAGTATTTCTTAAGCACAGTCTGATTTTACCTCTGATTAATTTGTAACCTGTAGTTAAATCAGATGAAGCTTTGCACGAGGTACCACAACTCTTGTTAAATTCTTTTGTAGCTCTAAGGGACTGATAATATTTGAAAATAAGATTTATTCTTCTGTATAAAATTTTAGAGGCTTCAGCATGATCCTGAATTCTCACATCTGGAGATAAAGGGAATGCAAATGTTCTTCAAGTAAAAATATCYGTGCTAGATGAAGGTATTTGGTGAAATCTCATACTCTTCTAACTCCTGCCAGTTGTACATGCAATAGCTATATCTGTAGATGCATAAATATAAAGCTAGACAATTTTTTAGATGTTTCCTCTTTCATTGCTTTTGTCTTGTGTTTCCAGGCATTCCAAAATGGTATAAAGAAAGATGCCTTCTTACAAAGAGGGGAAAATATAGGCTATATCCAGTGAATACACTGAACTTTGATAGCTGAAGCTGCTGAAATTTGCACCTAAGATATTTGGAACAAGAACATTAATTGCAAAGAGAGTTCTTCCCTCATCCCCTTCATCCATTGCTCCTGTACGTGAGAAAACACATCTGATACTCAGAACATATGTACTGGATTCAGTAAACTCTACATATGCAAAGAAAATGATTTTTTTATGCCTTCATTCTTAGCTGTTGCTGTGATTTGGGTTTGTAGAACTGGAAGGGACCTCAAGCAGTTATCTAGTCCATGCCTCTGATAAGGCAAAAACAGTATTTACTTGCACTGTTGTTTGTCAGAAATGTTCTTGACAATCTCAGTTATTAAGATGCTTTCCAGGTTTATTTTTCTGCTAGTTTGTGATTTGGAATTACATGTTAGAAGAAAAATATGAAAATTTGACAGTGTCATGACAGATGTTTACAGTGAAAATATCAACTGCTCTGATGATAGGGCTATTCAGTAAATACAAATTGGCTCTATGTATTCAATTTTAATCCATTTTTCCGTGTCATCAATTTCAGGTTTAACACTTTTGCTTGGGGAATCATGTCCTAAAATAAAGCTTCAATTTTTGTCTTCAAGAAGGAAAATAGATTTGCCCTGAAACACAGAAGCAAGCATTTATTAATTATTTCAGTGAAGGGAGAGGGAGGAAATATTCACTCCTAGTGAGTGATCTGGCTGATTTGGATGAGGGTAAGTGACTTGGATCAGTTGGAGAGGGGGCAACCAGACAGTCACAGTCCAGGCTGCAAAGCTCATAAGCCAGAACTTGCTTTGTTCTTTTAACTGATTAAGTAACTGTGATCTGTCTACCCCTAAATACAGTCTAGAACAGAAAAACATGAAACAACACGCAGCTGCTATAGATGTTAGTGGTCATGAAACGCTTTGGCTGTAGGACTGGATTGGTCAGGGCTGAACTGGGCATTTTGACTCTTCTTAACCCCAGTGGGATGGAAGTTACAGTGGGAGCGCAAGCTGCTTAATTCATCTCAGTTTAGGGACAGAATTAATGTGCACCCTGTAGGCATGGTGCAAGGTGATCAGGGTCAGAAACAACAGGAAATACTGAGACAGAAGCTAACAGAACCCCATGCCTTACCAAAAAAAAGTAAGGCCCAAGATTTGGTCACCCGGATTTGAGCTCTTTGTTCAGTGTGTTCTCCAAATGGATCAAAGGCTTTATGGTATTTGCTGATCATGTCTTGTAATTGTCTACAGCTTACATGTGACTGCAGAAATAAAAGTGTGTTGTAACGTTGCAGTTCGCTGTTGTCAAATACCTGTCAAATAACCTTGTCTGTACATTGGCTACTAAAATAGCAAGGGCCTTTGTATATTTTATACCATGTTTTGCAAACACCACAGTTTACGTCTTTTGAAATCTCTGGCTACTTTTAGGAAGGTTTCAAAACTCACAGCTGCAGTAAAATCAGCATTTTGAATTTTAGCCAGCAGAATTCCTCTGCATTTCCCAAATTTAATTTGATTTCTTTCTCAGACTTTCAAAGGTATAACTTCCTTGGTTTGTTCCTCCTTCAAAAGGTGATGCTTCCGCTCTTCCCGAAAAGCTTCTCTCTCCACTTCTGAAATTGAATTAACCTCTGTTTTAAGTATGATTGCTTATCTTGCTGTGTAGCACCTAGTACTACCTGCAGGGTTTGTGCCTTGAAGTTTAAACCATGGCTTTAAGTTGAAAGCATAAGGTTTATGATGAAGATAGATTAGAGTGTGTTTTCAGTTAAAGATTTAACCCTGCTGGATGCGTAATAGCTTACAAAGGTGTATTTGCCAGTGTGCATTTTTCCTGTTTCCAAAAAGGATCTGATCATACAACTTCTCTAGGAATAATCTTCATTCTTAAAGTAGCCCCTGTGACTTGAAAAGTAAATAGGAAGTTTGTAAGTGTGAAAGATCAGTTCTTGGCCATGCTCAATTCAAAACCAACATTTTTTGTAGCCATAGCCAGAAAGGATATCAAATAGCAATCTGTGTTGGATAGCTGAGTGTTGTAGTTTGGTGTGCGCAGCGCTAGGGATTAAACTGAATTTACCAACACAATTATGAATTCTGTCAAACAGCCGTAAAACGTATGGGTTATTGATGACTACTTACGCTGACCTTAAATCTGCCAGAAATAGTTCTCTTACTTTGGTTCTTAAAGGAAACATTGGTGACTTGGTCTTCACCTTGTCATTCTGAATCAATGCAAAGCACTGCCTTGTCCAGCCCAGAGGTAGTTTATTACTAGCATTGATTTTTTTTTTCTTCTAAATTATAACAGATTATTACAGGGTAGAACACATGCCATAACCGTAGAGCACTTCTACGTGTACGGAGAGATGAGTTAAACTGCATCTATAGATCAGTGTTTTACAGCTTCAGATATGCTATGAAGATAAAATACATACTTAGTTTTGTGGATCAGATAAGGATGTTAAATTGTATAAAAGTTTGAAAGCAACGACTATTTATAGATGTGGATGCAGAGGCTCAGGAAAAAAAAAAATTTCCCATGTCCTGATTTTTAAATGTTTAAAAAATGTACATTAAGCTGTGGAAGCAAGATTTTGTATCCTTATCCCCATCAAAGCTTTAAAAAAATTCAGTGTTTTCTCCAGTCTTTTTCTTTTTTTTTAGTCCAACCGTTATATTTACCATTCAAGAACTTTGATTTTGGGTGTAGAAATCAGGTAAAACTTAATGTTAGCTAATGCAAAATTTTAACAGGAATCTCATTCTTCAAGTTCTTTTGGGTTTTGTGCTAGCAATGTGTTTGCACTGTCTCTAGCTACATGCAGATGGATGCCTGCTTAATTTTTCAATGGGTAAATTGAGAATAAAGGTTTCTAGAGAAAATGAGCCATAGTTCAAGAAATGGTAAATCTAGTTCCAGTACTAATTCAGATTAAGGTCTGAGCCAGTGCAGAGTGACTTGGCTGAGTCAAAAGGATGTGCATAGGTTAACGTTTTATAAATAGGTTGTTTAGCTGGCAGACTTTGCCTGTTGTGTTCTGTTGCTGCTGTGTGCCTGGATCCACTTTGGCTAGGGCAGGGTCCTTTTTGCTGGTCCTTTCTYCTCCTACCCACCCTTCTGTGTGCTCCAAGGCCAGATATTCTCTGGGTATCTTCTGTCCTCTTTGCCTACCAAGGCAATGTTCCTAATGCTGAAAGACTTAGTTCAGTAAGGAAGGTTACTGGCAACTTGAGGATGAATTCCCCTGATTTCTCTGTGTGTCCTTCCTGTCCTGAATTTTTCCTCCTCTGGGGAGAAGAAAAAGACCATATTTCATAATGTCACTTTCTGTCCTAAGTCACTGCTTTTCTTGCAAGCATAGCCTATTTAGCAGTGTAGACTACTGAACATGCTGTACATCTTTCTGGCTGAGTGTGGTTCATGGTGAGCAGGAAGCAATGTTTCTGGCTCAGGAAATTGGCAGCTACATTGGCTGAAGTCCCACAGATGTCACAGCCTGGTCCCTAATTCTGATAAGCACCTTCTGTAAGCTGCATAATGAAACAGAGAGGCTCTAATGATGTGATAGTCTGCTGGTACTGAACTGTAAGTGGCATCCTGGCAGTATAGTAGTGGTTGGCCTTGGAAGGCTAATTCGTAGTGAAATTGGCCCCTGCAATACTTGACGAGATGAAGAGCTGTAACTTTTTAAGGACTACTTGAAGGTGGGTCCATGGTTTTACAGTTATCTCTGTTTCTGAAAATATGGAAGCTATCATGCCATCCTGTTGCAAGTAATTTTATTCTTTTTCCTCCAAAACTGTAAAACTCTTTCAGTGATTGGGATAGGTGTGTCCTAGGTGGTTATTTTTAGTTGTTGTATATTTAAGTACTTTTTACATTCATTATTTGTATGCTATTTGACTACCAGTAGGCAAATTTGCAGCATTTAAGCTGATACTTGTTAATGACAGAATGTACAGTCTGAACTACTTTTTTGTGTGTTGCCAGCAGTAAATATAATCCCTAGGAAGAGAGAGGAGAAAACCACTGGAAAGATGTATGTAAATTGTCCACAGAGGACTATATAATAAAATACCATTGAATAATGTAACAAAGCCAGATCACTGTATCTCCTGAAAAATATAGAGTTTATTTTTAATAAATTTATCAAGTGTGCTGTTCAGAAGGTGAAAAATTAGCGAACTTGTTTCTGATCAAATCCAAAACTTGTGAGTCGGAGCCTTTTCTTTTTTTTTTTTCCTTGTTACAAAATGATTTTCCATGCGCTTAAACAGTGTAAGTATGAACATCTTATAGTTACCCCAGAAAGTCCTTGTATCATGGTCATTTTACAAATAGAGAAAGTTTGAAGTAATTTGGGTTTGATGCTTTGATTTTTTTTTTAAGGGTTATCTTTGTACTGGTCAATATATAGTCTGCGTTCACGGGGAGGGGGAGAACAACCCTTATCTCCTCTGGTTCTGYGCTCCTGCAGGTGCCTCTTAGTTACTTTCCCACATATTCCACCTCTTTCAGGGAGCCTTTGTCAAAGGTGCTTTAAAAAGACATGAGCATAAGGAGTGATACTTCACGTTTTACAGAGCTGCAAGTTACTGGATATCTTGCATGCTCCTCTGCGTCACAGTTTGAGGGGATGTTTGTTAAGCAATGCAGTTTCCCTGTAAATATCAATCACAGTCTGGAAAAAGAGAGTAAGATTGAAGGTACTGGATTCTCTCTTCAGACCTGCGTCTCCTACTTCAGTCTCTTACTGTGGCTGCAACTTAGAAGTATATAAAACAACTCTGGGTCTTAGCAGAGGGTAAAAGAGATTAAAACATCCAGAGGTGTCCGAAAAAAGCAAAAACTGGTTCTCAGTCTGCTGGGCTTAGCTGGACATTTTGAGGCATTTATGTTTTAGCCTTCATGGTCCATAGCTTCTGACTGTCTGGAATACTTGACTTCTAGGTTAGATATTGCAAAAATTGAAAAGATTGGCTGCTGAACAGAGGCATGTTCTGAAGAGCATATTTCATCTGGGAGGTGGACAGAAATTTCAAACAACTGTAGTCTTCCCATGAGCTAGAAATTATTGAATTTGTATATATCTTGTTTCTTATTTGAGGGTAGCAGGTGGAGCGAACTTGTTAAAGGTCTCCCAGTTAATGGAAAACTTGAATTTTGGCCTGTTGTATTGGGTCCCTTACTTACAGATTAGTGGAATAGTTTTTGTCTTGGGCATGTAGGCCATCAGCATTGAAATTCTCATATGTCCTAATTAATACTTGTATTTGATCCCCACCAGCTGTTTTATTTTAGGGAAGAGTATGAGGGGGACTAAAGAGTGCTCTTGTCTGATGTAGATTCAGTGATCAGAAGATAAATCTCAGCTTAAGCGCATTAATTACTACAGTTTATCCCAAATTGAAAAGAATGATGACCACCAGTTCTCTCACAGCAATGTTCTGTGCCATTACCTTGTGAGGAAGAGAGACTGCTACAAACCACTGTGAAAGGTCAGTGAAAAACTTCAACATCTATCCTGAACCTAGGAGAGAAGCTGCAAACTTGCTCTATACTGTGGCTTAAGACACAGATGTACTCCTTTTCTCCTTCTCCTCATAATATTCCCCAGAATTGAAAGTTCTCGCAAGAGTGTAAGCTGATGCTAACTAGACATAAAATAACAAGTGGATCTTGGTTTGAAGTTAGTGATTACACATTGTATGCCTGGCCAAGGCTTTTTGATTAGCAGAGAGTAGTTATTGCAAGAAGACAAGCGCAAGTTCTTTGTCAGAAAGCAGTGGTAAGGATTCTGCATACCTTGCTGGCCATACCTAGTAGAGAGAGAAAATCAGAGTTTGTAAATTGACTGTTTTGTCCTAGTCTGTCAGCTCCAGCATTTTTGAATTGCACATCAGCTCTAAAGATTTATTGGTTATTTCCAGTGGATGACTGTTTACTTGCTACTTTACCATGTTCRTGCATTCTCATACTGCAGCATCTCTGCTCTTCTGACTTCTTTCCTCAACTTCTTTGTAGCAGTTGCCTAGATCTAGCTTATCAAGTTGTGCTGTCAATTAGCTAAACTAGAAATTTGAAGGGAGAATAAAGTTTTCTTTATAAAGGCTTATGCAAGGCTTATATAAAGTCTTATATCCAGTCTGAATGTCTCTTTTTTTTCAACTTATGTCCATTGTCTCTTGTCCTCCCACCATGCACCACTGTGAAGAGCCTGGCTCCATCTTCTCAGTGCGCTCTGCATAGGTACTGTTGGGTTCCTCCAAAGCTGTCTCTTCTCCAGGCTGAACAAGCTGCAATCCCACAACCTCTGCTCACAGGGCGAGTGCTCCAGCCTTGACCAGCTTGGTAACTTGCTGCTGAATTTGCCTCAGTTAATCAGTCTTATCCTGGGGGGCTCAAAACTGGTTGCAGTGTTCTAGATGTGGTCTAACGAGTGCTGCATAGAGGGGGATAACCCCTTCTCTCACCTTGCTGGCAATGCCTCTGCTCATACAGCCCAGAAGGCTGTTGCCCTCCTGCGGCTGGAGCGCACTGCGGGCTCACACTCAGCTCGTGGCCCACCAGCACCCTGGGGCCTTTCTGCAGAGCTGCTCCCCAGCCCCTATGGCTGCAGGGGCTTGTTTCTGTCCAGGAGCAGGACTTTGCCTTTCTCCTTGTTGAATTTCCTAAAGGTCCTGTTGGCCCCAGACTGCCTAGGTCCCTCTGGATGGCAGCCCTGCCCACGTGTGTATTGACTGGTCCCCCCAGTTTGATGTTCTGTGCAAACTTGATGAGTGTTCACACCCTCAATTCTTCCAGGTCATTGGTAAAGGTGTGAAGCAGAACTGCTTGCATAAGTATATTTTGCACAATGCAGGAATTTATCAGATAGTGACTAACTCTATCAACAAGCCTAAGTTTGGTAAGTTTAATAAACCAGGCCAGGATGGGGAATGGCACGGCTGCATGGCCTTTCAATAGGAGTTGCCTCATGCCTGCAGGTTGTGCAGCCATTTTTTGCTATGAAAGCAAGAGCGGCTGAGAGGTCTGTTGAGCTGGTATCCTCTCCCTGGAAATTGTAGGTGCCACTATATTACTCTGTGTTATCCATCGTACTGAATTGGGATGGATAAATGTGTGCTTGAGTGGTTTGGATGGAAAAGGAAGAGCAGGAGGAGGGTTTTTTAATTACTTAGGAGTTTTTGTTCTCTCTTGGAGATGTTTGGGTTTTTTTATAATATGACCAAGAGTGGAATATAGATGTAAGAAAAAGATTTGTTCTTTTCTATAGATGCAGTGACTGATACATGATACCTATGTATTCCATTGCTGATGTACTCTCACTTTTCCCACTCTCTTACTATTCTAAAATCCTATAATCCATAGGTAATTTCTTAAAGGAAATGCCACTTTTATCTACTCTGATTTTTGTGCACTTGGGATCTAAAGTAACACTGAGTATTGCTGGCAAAAACAGTTCTGGAATGTGACACATCCACCTCAATAATGGAACATATATAAACAATAAATCTTGAAGAATTACAGTTACAATAAAGAAAATATCTGTTCTTCAGAGATGGCTTTACTTGGGCTAAACTTGGACTACTTCAGATAGAGGGAGGTGCTAGAGAACTGAGCCTGGGAATAGGAACCAGAAAACTTCATGGGCAATTGACATTATTTTTAATTATTTACCTATTTTCATCATGAATTTACACAGCTACACCATGAAAGCTTTACAGTGTGTCTTAAGCTCATCTTATTTGATGTTTACTCTTCCCTCTTAGATTGAAAAACAGAAGCTTAAAATACTCAAGTACTTTGTTTCCTATTTAAACATTTTTACTCTTTCTCTCTTTCTCATTTTTCAGTAACAATGACAAATATTGGAGAAAAAGGTAAGATTTTTTTATTAGCAGTTTATAAGTAGTGTAATAGAGTTTAGAGTAATTCATATATCAGGTGATATATAATAGTTGGTGAGGTGATATATCATAAAATAGTTTACTAGTAAAGCTGAGTTGCAGATCTAATCTATTTTAAGTGAGTATGTTTTTTGCTGTTACTCAGCTCCTTTTATTATCCTGCTGTCCTTGAATATTATTTTAGCTGTGCAAAATACAGACCAGAAAGATGAGAAGCTTTCACTCTTCTTATTGACTTTCTGAGTTGCCAGCTAAAAACATTCTGTTTTCAGACTTTTCTATTCATAACAAGGGAAAACCAAGAGCTTTAAAAATGAGCAAGGTGTGTTTTGGCAGGGGGGGGACATACTGAAATGGGAGGTGAATTTTTTCTCCAGTTCCATTTTAACCACTGTCTTTGTAGCAACAGTCACAGACTCCTTCAGATCCATAACCTTTTCAGAAGGAAATGAAACTGCCTGATCCGCTATCATTAGAGCTGCTAGGTGGAGGCTGTAACGTTCTGAGATTGCTTTTCCAGATGCTATTTTAATAACACAGTGCAACTTGTGTATGCAAAATGTGGGGCTGTGGAGCTTTTAGATGAAGGGGGGTAGTGGTTAGGAGGCCAAATGGATGCTGCTTGTATTTGTGTAATTTCAGCAGTTTTTATTAAGTCATTTGAGATTCCATCACTGAGAAAAAGCATTTGCCAATAAAGAAATGCTTGCTTGAAAAACAATTTTATTCAGTCCAGTGGTTTCTCCCCCATGAGTGTATATACATATCTGCAAACTTCAGCACCTGCAAATTTTGAAATAATTCCAGTTTCCTGCAGCTCCTTGGAACAGAAATAAAGACCAATGTGTAGTTGGGCATTGCTCACAAAGCACAAATTATAATTAACAAAAAAAAAGATGTTGACGAGCCTTAGATTTCCTTATTTTTAGTTCCTCAAAGCCTTGGTAAACTTCACTCAAGAAATCTATCTTGGCTGTCCTTCTGCACTAAGAATTTTCAGAGATGAAAACTGGAACAGTGTGGCTCACCCCTATTATAAGTTATTGTAACTTTCCAGGCAACTCTAGTGATGCTGGAAGTGTGGGCTTGAAATCTGGTAAGTGGATTTCCTTCAAGCAAGAGTGTGGCATTTCTTTTTTTTGAGAAACTGTGTAAATTAGAAGCTCATTTTTGTAAGCCTTCCTGGCACTCACATGGTCAGTCGTGAATGCTTTTTGTATGCCCACCCAATCCCAGAACTGTGAGAAGCCATCAGGGGATGAAAAAAGTGTAACTGAAGAGCTGGCAATGTAAGGGAAAAGACAAAGCCAAGACATGAATGGTCTAGAAGACACAAAACCAAGAAAGGAAATAAATCTACGTGTCTGATTAAAAACCTGGAGTGGGAGGGTGCGGAAGAATGCTTTTTGGATTAGTTTCTTGGACTAAGCTTTCCAAATTCCATTGAAGAGTACCAAAGTAGCTTCTTAAGCAATTCATTCTCCACCCTGTGAGCTGAATGAAGCAAGAGCCCTCCAGAAAAATAAAATGTACGGTTACATTTTCTCAATTTCAGCTGTCTTGTTTTGGTTCCTCCTGTCTTCTAACAATTTTCCAATATGATTTGTGTAAAAGGAAGAGATTTCTAATTACCCCCCAGGAAAAACAAACAAACAAACCAAAAAACCTGCCTCAGCTACAAATAATCTATGCATTAAACGGGTCTGGAAACATTTTCCAGTACTAAAACAACCTTGAGGAGGGAAATGAAATCTTTTGGGAAGAGTTAGCTGGTAAAATAAGAACATTAGAATAACCTCCATTTTCCAAAAGTCTTCAAATGAAAGGAGAATATTTTAAAGCTTGATTTTTAATTAAAAAAATTTTTACTACACTTCAAAGCATACCCTATTTCTTAAAAAATAAACTAATAGAAATTTTACACTGTGCTCCTTCCAGTCAGTCTCTGTACAGTCTCTGTACAGTTTGACTGTGCAGCATGGATTGTGGCTTTTTTTTTTTCCTCTTGACATTCCCTTGCTTGGTACTTACAGTAGTTGTGTATCTTAAGTTTCTCCTTCTCAGGGGATGTATGGATTTTTGTTTTGTTTTAAGCCACCTGAGTTAACCCCAATTAACCTGCCTTATCTCTTGGGAAAGCGCAGTTCGCTGTAGAGGTTAGACACATTTTCTGCATCCCAGGCCAGGCTTCCTGTGTGGAAGGTGGTTATGACTCTTCATTTTCAGTCAATAGACTCAAGACTTCTTTCAGCAACATCCTTGAACCAATCAAATAAGAACGGGGACATAGTCCGGGAATGGACTATTCAGCTATTTTTTACCTACTGTGTCCTATGCAATAGCAAAATGAGTTTGGTGGTGTTTTTTTTTATCATGCTTATACATAAAAGAGGTTAGAATTTCTATCCAGTGAGCTGCAGCAGAAATGCTGTTCTTCTTCTCTCTCAAGAAAGTTGAGGTTCTTATGCTGGACTCCCATAGGCACTGGAAAAGCCAGGGTCTCCAGAGTGGGGTACGGAGACTGATGGGCAGGTACTTGGGAAAGGTGACCAGTCGTCACCTTGGCCTGCTTGGAGAACTCAGGTGCAAGAACAAACAGGAAAGCTTTATGTCTTGTGCAGATTTCAAAGGGAAAGCATGGGTTCCCATGAAAGATAATGCCTTCAGGCTCAGATTTTGTTTTCCTCCAGTAGTCTTTGTTTTAATGTAGGAAAAAGGAACTTTCTTGCCAATCCCCATAAGCAGTATTCTCACAGCAATAAAATATATATGCAGATTAATAAATGTATGTTGTACAGAATTTGTATAACTTGTCTTACCTTGCCTTCATTTGTATGCCATGAATATACTGTTGTTTTAAAAAAATACTGATTTTTGTTTGTGTAGATAAGCTTTTGTTAGAGTCGATAAAATGTTTTGATARAGATGTGGACTATTTTTGAGAGATGCCTGTGCAATAGCGAGATAGTCATTTGCTGTAATCTGGGGTACGATTATCGATCTGTGGTTCATTTGGAGTTCACTTCTATTGGTTACTTAAACCAATAAGATTTTTCCAGTTAGTTAATCAAGGAACATAGGTTTTGGATGTTATTTTTACTGTAGTGAATTGTTCAGTATCACCGATTATTTTCTGCAGTCATGTACAGAATAATCGATCCATACAGTGAGAACTTTTGAATAGAAACACGTATGAATCCATGGCAGGCTCTTTGACCAAGTTAATGTTACATTCAGTGTTCTAGTAAAACATCTCAGCAAGATAAATGTTGACTGACATCTATTAGGAAATGTAAGAATTTATCACTGACTGTGAAGAATAAAAAGTAGTGAATATATGAGTTTAAATAACCTTCAGTCTTTTAAAAACAGCCCCACCATCCTCCATCCTAAAAAAAAATCTAGCAAAATGAATTAATTGATTATAGTTAATATTCAGATAACATCCATATACACTCAAAGACTCTTCTTACTCTAATCATTGTTTAGGTAGCTGTATTTCCTTTATTTTTGCATGGCTAACTCTCTCCGTAAATGATTTATAAAGCTGAAAGGCAGAGAAAGATCAGTTAAATAGGATTTAACAAATGGATAAGGAGAGAGTGCTTGCTTATTAATTATGGGGTTCTAATATACTATCAGCAGTTCCCTTCAAACTTTTGTAATATTTAGCCTATATTATGACTTTCCCAGCACAGTAAGTCTGTATTTGTCTTATGTAAAGTTGCAGTGCAATGTGTTTGTTGCAAAGCTTTTGCAAAGCCTCTGTATTTACATTTGTTAGAGTAACTATCTGTGATATGTACAGTATCTGTTTGTAAGTAGTATGGTATTGCTGGTCTATTTGTATTAATTCTGTTCCTCTTTGATTTTAGTTGTGTGCCTGGTTGCTTACCACATATTTTTCATGCTGTTCGTCTGGTCATATTGGAAAACAATCTTTACGCTACCAATGAATCCTTCAAAAGAAGTAAGATAAACTTAACTTTTGTTTCTGAACTAGCCTGGTCAAATGTCTGATTTTGTAGTATTTGAATAATTTAGGCTATGATCTCATATGGCTTTATAGTATGTAAAAAGGTACACCTGGTAGTTACAGCTTCTCATTAGGAATAAGTCAGATTGCAAACAGCATAACTGACAAGGCAAAAAAAATACACCTTCACTGAATTTAAAAATCTTTGAATAGATTAAAAAAAGAGCTAACATTTATGATATAGAGAAGGAAAATAAAAGTCTCTAGTTGAAAAATGTCAGTTATTTGAACTAGGAGCTTAAATATTTGCATGGAAATACAATATTTTTATGTGGGGAAAAATTTTATTTCTACCTCTTTAAGACATATGTTCCAAGTTACCTGCCAGCATTTGTCAATTGTCCTCTAAATTACAGCTTCTGCTACATCTGCTTTGAAAAAAAGGAACTTGGGGGAGTTTGGGGATGGTGTACAATCAGGTAAGCTGATGCTGGGAAGCTGCTGCTGACTAAGCAGCAAGGAAGCTAGTATATAGCTGCTGCACAGAAAGAGGTCAGTGTTGAATACAAACCCCAAATCTAAGGCCAGCTAATACAGAAATGTTAAATAAGACGGATCCAGTTGTCTGGAAGAATATTATGATATAAAACCTGACAACATGACATAGCCTCAAGATAATTGATTTTAATTCAGTGTTGGGTTTTTTCAGCTTAATTTTGCATTATTTTTGTCGTCATCTTAAAAAAAGAAAAGAAAAATGTCATAGTCTTAATGCAGTTCTTCCCTACACAACTTGGTACAAATAAAACAAGCTTTTGGCCTCTTGCATCCTGTCTTTGTACAGAAACTCCAACTTCTGCACTCAGTACTATGTCACATAAGCTGTAAGGCTAAGAGGAAGCATGAGGTGGCTGCTTTAGAGTTCTAAATATTCGCAAAGCCAATGTTTGTTTTAGATGCACTCATAACAACTTCAGCCCCTTTAACTACCATGCCAACACAAAATAAATAGCTTGTGATTTCCACTGTCTGTTGTGTGAAGGTTCTTTTCTGAACTGCTTTCATGCACTAATAAGATGTTTAATTGTGGAAACAAGCAGATAATTCCAAGTAATGAGTGTCTGCCTGAAATTCACGTTGCAACCTTTACTACAGCATGGGGCAGAGAGGAGAGAAATAATAACAATTAAGAACCTATTTCATTTAGTAATTACCTAGCAGAGTATATGTATGTTTAAAGTGACCGTAGCAATAATTAGGAAGATATTTGAGTCACTGGGCTGATGTCAATAAAAGACTTTTAAAACACTACTATTGTGAGCATTTGAACAAATCCTTAGTAATTATACTGGGATTCTAAAGCCACCATACAATACTATCAGAGAACTTCAAATGGAATATTGAAAGTAGTGTAGTTAGGTATTAGAAAGCAATATGTGATGTTTCAGTGTTCTTTGAATTTACACAATGTTGCTGGCAGCAAATGACATCTTTTGTTGTTCCATGTCTTCTTGCTAGTCTGCTAGAGCTTTATTTTTAAAATCAATTGAGGTATTTTGTAGTGTTAAGTTACTGTCTGGCTTCCAGTTTCTAGAATAAAGTCTGTAAATCTAAAAGGATGTATTCTCAATTTAACTAGACTGACATACCAACTGTAACAAATATTCTTCTGAAGACTAAAAAAGGCATAAAGCTTTTGTGTTTTGTTCTGATGAATACTGCAGCTTGTGGAAAAACACTGGCTATATATTTCTTTTCTTAAGCTTATTTCAACTTTCTACACGTATAAAAAGCACCAGTCAAACTACTAGCACTGTGGCTTTGAATTTAAAATACTACTAATCTGACATTTTTCTTCTGATGTTCAGTGTTTTCTCCCCATCCCTCCCAGTTAGAAATAATTGTCCAGAGAAACACTTCAAACTCAAACAATACTGTATTACCTTAACTACAGTTGTGTCCCTATACTTTGTAAAGTTTTTGCATAATATATTTTCTTACTTTCTCTTGAAAGCTTGTGAGTTACCTCTCAGTGGTGGAGGAAAATTTCTGTGGTTAAGAATCTATTGTGAAGGAGTCACCTGGATGCATTTTGTCTTTGAGGGGCTTCATTTTAGATGTTGTCATTCTGTACCTGCATGTACCAGCTCTGTACAAGTGTTGTATGAAGGTGGGAGACAAGGTAGTTTCCCAGGCACCAAAACCTTCCTGGTTTTGTAGACTCGTAACTATTCTGGGAACCAATACAAAATGATGGAGCAATAGCTTTATGTACTCCAAACAGGAAGCACCTTTTAAAAAAAAATAGCCAGAAGAGTGCAACCTTGCTAGGGAAAAATTAAAGGGGCTTTGAGAAATTCATGTCACACAATGAACCTCTAGTTTCTACTGGAAGATTGTGAGCTCTTATCAAGAAGGTGGGTTGGTACTTTCTCTAAAGAAGTGAAAATAGGCTCCTAACTATGTGTTTCTGTCTGCTTTAGCTTTTGTGTAGGAAAAAAGTTAATACTGTTAAAATGACTAGCTCTTAAGCATTTTTATGGGTATAAATGCTATTTGAGAAGGCTTCTATTGCTGATACAAGTTAGGGACAGTCACTCTTCCTGCCAAACACAGGCTTCTTTTTGGAAGTGATTTTGTGTCTTATTTCTCTTAAAGAGTTACCAAAGATTTCTGCATCTCCCCATTTCTAGAAGCTGCAGTTACATTGCTGACTCTGTTGCTGTGCTGCAGAGGACTTTAGAGTACAGGAGAATTGGACTTCTTAGCATACACCATGTATCTTTTTTTTTTTTTTTTTAACCTATCAGCACTTACTAGAGCAATGTCTGTCATTGTCATTCTGAACAATGACAGAAGCAGTCCTTTGATGTTAAGACATGTTTATTTGATCATATGTAGGGCATCCAACTCTTCTGTTCTTTCAGTCAATCTCTGAAGTAGAAACACACTCTACCACATGTGTGAAGAGAACAGTGATTCTCCAGTGACAAAGAATAAAAGGGAAAATGCCAGACACTAGAAAAGAAATCTAGCTATCTTTTCTACTGTTACTACTGGTAGCATATTTTCTTTCAGTTGAAGACTGGCATCCTTAGCTTATATTCACTAGCTAATATTTACTAATAGAAAAGTAGATTAACTGCCCTGTCAAGGGATTGGTAATTGCATTTGATTATGATAGCTCTTGAGCCTCCTCTTGAAGAGTGTCTCTAACTACTACTGGGAGTACATCAGAAAGAATTTTAATTTGGTCTTATTTCTACTGTTAGGCAAAAAACACCGTAAACTGAATTAGTGCTCTTAGGAACAGCAGGTTATTTGCTGTGATACCTTGTATGTGCCAGTAATCCATCTTTATTTAATGAATATTTCTTCTTATGTGTCTAGAGATATTTACGTACCTTGAAATTTGCTAACATATCCTTGATTTTAAAAATTACTTCCAGTTCCACTTGTCATATTCAGACAAGGAATCCCTAGAGAGGGAGCCTAGAGGTGAATCCCAGCAAGAAGTCTTAAGACGAGCAGCCAAGGATCTTCCTATCTATACGCGGACAATGTCTGGAGGTAAATACTGCCTGTTCAGGAGGCCACCGAAGGCCTTGAGGTACTTTGGTACTTGAGGTACTTTGCTGCCTGAAAGAAGTGAGAATTTTCAAGTGTTTGGCATGTGGGGAAGAACTGCTTTTCATAGTTCATAAAATTATCAACTGACCGAAGAATTGTGTATATCTAGTCAGTGGAAACACACTAAGCCATTGCAATGTCAGATGTTTATGTAACTTTATGCAGTTACATTAATTCAGTAAAAAGATTCTTGGAAAGTAAATTGCTGTGTACAATTTATAATTTTAAAATGGATTGACAACACCTTGCTAAACGTTAGCAAACAGAAAATAAAAAATAGCTGGTAATATTAACAAACCTCAGAAGAAGCAGTAGTAGTCTTTAATTGCATCGATTTCCTGTGTTCTTTCATAAGTAAAAAATAAACATTAATTGCAGATGAATCATTATCTGTGTATAATATATAACTAGATAGATCACAAAAATAAGCTGTTACTCTTGCACTCGCTGGTTGTTCAGCTGGAAGAACAAAAGTTCTTCCGTTGGTCTTAACCTAATGTTTGTGAATGTTTGCTAACTAAGCAAATCCAAAAGTTAACCTGATACAGTAAATTAAAGCTGTCAGAATAATTGCTTAAAATGGCTTTTTTGTTGAACAGTCTTTAATAGTTTGCTGGCCTAGTATGGGTTTTGTGGGTTTTCTTGGTTGGTTGGTTGTTTTGTAGACCTGACTTGCGTTTAGAGGAAAAAATCCTGATCGGCATGATTCCAAAAACTGAGCTTTTTGGGTTTACTCTGGTAGATCCTGTATGACAATACATAAAAAGTGCTTCAGTGTTTGCAATTGCTTCTGATTGTGCTGAAATACTTTACTAGGAGTTCTGTTGAGTTGGGCTTCTAAGTATTTATTTTTGATCAGACTTCAGGAATCAAAATGTATAACTGTATTTATAGATGATCTTGGAACTTTTTACTTTAGCAATCAGATACTGTGACAGATGCCAACTTGTGAAACCGGATCGTTGCCATCACTGTTCTGTATGCGACAAGTAAGAAAATATTCTTAATAAATGTTTTTTTGAACAAATGTTTCTTTTTTCTGGACAGAGAAGCTTTTATTTTTATCATTAGATTTTGGGGGGGGATTTATTTATTTCTAAGGAAATCTGTAGCTTACTGTAATTTGACTTTCTTGATTCTAACATGGATTAGTGGTCTTATGCATCCTTTACTTAAAGGTGGAAAATTATGAATTTTAATAAAGAACTTTCCTTAGGAATGTAACCAAAAATAGCTGCTAAACAAAAATTTGCTTTTTTTGTTAGAATCTGAATAAAGATCACTACCTATCTCAATCTAATCATGATGTCACTTACATCTTATCTGAGGTAATAAACTTAATATCCTATTTTTCATAACTTGAAGCTTATTTTTATTTTAAAAAAGGAAACAACCAAGCAGCCCCCATTTCTTACTGAAGCAGTAATATAAAGGTTTTGTTTGTGTAACACGAAAGGAAGGTCTCCTCTGGGGATTCCTCAGAAATCTAATTGCTTTCTTTCCTCAGTTGTTCCTCTCTTTGATGTCTCCTCAATTAGCTGAGGTGCCTCTATGTTTCTCCCCTCTTGCCCCCAGTGATTTAAATCCCTAACTTCAAGAAAAGGGGCTTCCTCAAACATTGATTTATTCTTAGTTTTTAAGGTTGTACCAAATACTCTTCAGCCAGTAATGAATCAAACCTTGCAACATTATTGTGAGGCAGAAAAGACTGCACAGCATAATAGCAGAGGCACTGAAAGAGTAACCGATTTGAGATAGGAAGAATCAAGATTCTCCTATCTTACAATGCAACAACCATCACATACAACACAGTCTCATGTCTGAGTAGGGTAGAAAAAAAGGATGACCTCTGTCCTATGAAATGTGAGTCAAATTTACAGAAATTCATTAGATAATATATTTTGCAAAATACCTTAACTTTGCTAAGTCCTTATTTCTCAAAATTCACTTGCTTCAATTATATCTGATTTCTTGCTCACCTTTTATTAATGAAGACTAATTGCAAAAAATTTTTTGGATTTTTAACATAAGGTAGGTTCCTCTTAAAATGCGTATGTGTGTGTATGTATATATTTTATAAAAACTGTATCAGATACTTGGAAATATATTTATTTGCATCACTAAATATATAATAACTGAATTAGCACAGTTTCTAAATCTGTTAGAGAATAAACAACAGTTGAAAATTTTATTCAGACTGAGGAACAAAACCTAAAGCTGAAGTTGTAGGTGGGATTTTCTTATACCACTAACCTCTTGACAAAACAAGTGTTTTGGGTAGTTGTAGGTAAACTATATTATGTGAATTTAAATAGCTGTCTTTGCTAAATAGATTGGATATCTGATAGTACATGTAGGTAATTCTTAATCTGTACTTGACCAATTTAAATATAACAAACATAACTGCTTCTGACTTTTTTGGCATTACTTGTATTTTTTGATGCTTGGACTTCTGTTTTTTCAAGATGCATTTTGAAAATGGATCATCACTGTCCTTGGTGAGTATACTATATGCTTTCCTATTCTAACTTTCTGATTTGGTAAAATAGACTTTTGAGGGGTCTGTTATGAAGGTGATGCTTTACTGTTCCTTGAGTTAGGTGCTTACGTGAATTCATTGGTCTTGCAGAACAGATGGAATTATTTGCTTATCTTGTCTTTTCCTAGTTATGAAATGTGAAGAGAAGTTTATATATCATTTGTCTGAGACCTTTGGTAACTCTTTATTCCTACAGTTTGGGTAAGACAGACTTCTAGTCAGTAAGAAAAAGAAATCCTGTTAAGAATTACATCTTTTTTTCAGGGTTGTTGAGTCTGAGTATTACTGCGGCTTAGTTGTGTTGAATGATGAAAACTTACCCAGCTTTATAACCAAAGGGAAGGGCTACGCCTTGGTCCCCTTGAGCTCCCCCCAGGACAGCTTGAGCGGGCTTGCTAGAAACATCATGTTAGCTCTTTAGTTGTTGTGGATTTTTTTGTTTTCCCTCTTTTATTCTACACACACACACGTGCACAGATGCACGCGCACACACGTGCACACACACACACACACACGCCCCTCGCCCCACCTTGCTCCTTTCCCCCTTTTTTGGCCATATTAGCCTGTGCAGTGGGTTTTTTTCCTGGCTTTTTTCTGCAGTCCTTGGAACCAGTGGGTAGGCAGGATGTGTAATTAGTTTTATTTCAGCTCGGCAGGTATCCTGTGGAAGTAATTAAAGGTAACTGTTTAGTATCRGGAATTGTCCAAGTGAGTGAGTGTTAGGTGGCAGTTCTTCACCACATTAAACCAGTCGGAAAAGAAGAACGTCCTGCGCTGGACAAGTTAATGCAAGGTGTTCCCAGAAGCTGTTTTGACCTTAAGCCAGATTCTTGGGCAGAGGACTGTGTGCTGGGGAAGGAAGAGGATGAAGGCT
The DNA here is from genome assembly GCF_003343035.1 of Apteryx rowi. NCBI lineage: Eukaryota > Metazoa > Chordata > Aves > Apterygiformes > Apterygidae > Apteryx > Apteryx rowi. The sequence continues at coordinate 249,788 of NW_020450730.1, forward strand.
CCTCCTGCTCTAGTTTTGACTAGAGCCTCTGACATAATGCGGTATGATTTTAATAATCTCCCCTTATTTTGCAGCTGCATGTTAGATACAACTGCTAGAAATATTGGCTTGGTATAGAATAGAGGTGCTTTCTGCATATTTTGTGCTACAGGGATATTGGTGTGTGAAACTTGGTCGTGCTTAGTCTTAGGAGTGTGTTTCTTTGAAAACACAAACAACCCTCACCTGAAAATAGATTTTGAATGTTGAACAAATTTTTTTAACCAGAAGCTAAAAGGCTATTTCCTGTACCCTGATAAAACTATCCCTCTAGTCATACTGTCTCATTACATACTTTTCATAAGCTTTATGGTCTATGTTGGGATGTTTGCAGTTTTTCATGTATTATCCTAAGGCAGAACACATCCTTCAGGTAAACCTAGATTTCAGAATAAAAACCGTTGCATCAAATAAATCATAAACTGAGCACTTAATTGTTATGTAAAAGGGCAGTAAAGTGGTATCTAAATAGAGCATAGTCATTTAGAAAAATAAATTCCAATTTCCTCTCAGTAGTGTTTGCTTACTTTACCTATTGCAGACCCTTCATATCCAAACAACACAGACATACCCAATTTGAGAGTATATACACTGCTCATAGTTTTTAATCTAATAAGCAATGAGTGCAAACAGGAAAGGTAGAGATGGAGGAGGCACTTGAAGGACATGTAACACTTTTTGATAGAGAATTATCTCTTTTGTACTTGCTCTCTCTTACTTAAGGAACAGAAATGGACTGAGAAAAGATGTGTTACTTTGTTTTATATTTCTAAGTTGAACAGATGTCCACAGTTCCTTGCTCAGCCTGAAAAACTAACTCCATGGAAGTGACAAGCAATTTTGCAATCCTGTGTCGATTAAATTGCAAAGTGAGGATAACTACATATTAAGACCAATTGATTTTTTTTTTTCTGTGAAAACTCTTCAGGAAAAAAAAATCCATTCATATATGGCCAGCTGGATGAACATGAAAAATTTGTTACTTCTTTTCCTTTGCTGATTCTTGGGCTTTCTAGTATGTCTGATTAGTAAGCGACACAATAACGGCAAGGCTCCCAAGTTCTCTTTTGCTAGAACGTGTTTCCTAAGCTGGCTTGGTTCAGATGGCTGAATTATTGAACAGTATCAGCATTGTGCAAACCTGCTGCTGATCAAGTTTCCTTTAAAGACCTGTGTTTAAGGGTTCCTCAGGAAATACCTTCTGGTCTATTTTACCAGCAAAAGTAAGGGCACAAATCAGCATAATGGGTAAGTTGTAGCTCCCTTAAAAACATTATTAAATGCTGCTTTGCTTTTTCTGTTGGATTTTTTTTGGTGGGAGCAGGTTTGGTGGAGAGGAGGAGGAAAGAACCTGTGTGATGCTTAGGAGGAACAGGGAAACAGGAATAGGTATTATTATTTTAATATTCTGCTAAGAGAAGGATTTGGGGAGAGAAGACATTTTCAGAGGCTTTATTTTTTTGCTATCGTTCCTGTACTAATAGAAATACTATATAAATAGAAATACTTAATGCTTGTTGCCTTCTAGCTGCTCTGAAAGATTTGAGTGATGCAGAAATAAAAGCACTAGTGACTTCTAGGCTAGTGCTCCTGATCCTCATATTGTAATGGAGCTGCAGGCAGGATTATGATGGCTTGAGACATCACTGAAAAAGTATAGTTTATATATAGGAACTCTTCTACTAACAAGATGCACACCTGAGGAGTCCTGTGAAACATATTTCCATTGTCTTTTGAGTTCTCAAAGAAGAATTTAACAAGTCCTTAATCTGTGATGCTTTCTGTTAACTGAGCTGTATCAGCTTGTGTGCCCTGTAAATTACATTCTCGCCTTGCGTTTTTAATCAACTCACTCTTGAGCTGGCAGGAGTAGCTCTTTCTTTTCATACTTCCAATTTAAGCATTTAAAATATTATTTATAAAACAAATTGCTAACCTGGTAGATTCTTTTGAATAAATGTTTTATTGCAATAAAACGCTATTATTTAGCATGCTGTCTATATGTTTATCATTTTTAAATCTTCAAAAACGTTAGACTTAACATCTAAACTCCATTTAATTTTTATGATTTGATACTACATATTCAAGCAGTACAATTGCAAAACCTTGGTGTTAACTTTCTTTTTAACCTTTTGATGAATATTCTCTTCCAATAAGAACTTATTAGTTAACTTAGTCAGGGGCTTTGTCAAAACTGAGAGGTGGGAGATAATTTCTGAAAGTTTATTTTATGTATGTACCATATGTAGTAGTGCAAAAGAACAAGAAGAAGGAAATCTGTCTTTAATTCAAGAAATTTCATCTTTGCTAAATAACATTTCACTTTTTTTTTTCCTCATACTAAACAGTGTCATAAAATAAAAACTGTCATAAAAGAAATGCCAAGAAAGTAAAGCAGGCTTATCATAGAAATCATGAGTTTGAATTACTTGCAATTTACACAGAACTGTTAACCTTGAGATATATAATGAGAAAAACACTTTACAGTAGAGAATTGTAAACTTACATTTCTATAACAATCATGAAAAGCTTGGAAACATTTGTCTTCTACTTTTTATTAGAACAATATCTTGTGAATCCTACTTTAATTGTAGTTAATGTAGACACTTAGCTATTGCTTTTTAACTGTCCAAATGGTGATGCTAAATTTAATATTTATCCAAGTAGTAATGTTTTATAATAAACTCCATAAATAAGATTAGTGTGCTACAGTGGAAGTTTATTCGATATTTTAAGATTTTTACCTATTCTGACTACTATGCATCCTGCCCTTACCGTCACTACCTCCCTAAATAAAAGAATAGTTGCAATAACTTGTACTACGTTTCTGGAAGAAACGAAATTGAGACTCTGCAAGGCTTCTTATGTTTTTCAGAATCGCTTTCAATGTATAAGTGCTTTTTCGGACTCTTAACTGTCTAATTTTTCTGACAGCAGTATCATTAAAGAAGTTACTGGGATTTTTTCTTTCTCAAACTCTTCTCGAGAATTATGTCATAGTGCATTGTGCAATGTTAACTTTGGTTAGTTTCTTAACACAATGAAATAAAAGAAAAAGGAAGCTTTTCATGGTCAGCTTTCCAAAATTTCATATCACAGAATCACAGAATCGCTGAGGTTGGAAGGGACCTCTGGAGATCATCTAGTCCAACCCCCCTGCTCAAGCAGGGTCACCTAGAGCACCTTGCACAGGATTGCGTCCAGGCAGGTTTTGGATATCTCCAGAGAAGGAGACTCCACAGCCTCTCTGGGCAACCTGTTCCAGTGCTCTGTTTGATGAATGTAATGTCACTACACGTTTTATACAGCTCTGAAATTTATAATACTTAAAATATTGGCTCTAAAGTGAAGCTACAGTCCTAAATGAACCCTCATCATGTCTCTTTGATGACAGTGTATTCTAGTCGCTAATTATTATGTGTAAACTTAAATTCTTTAAAAATGGGAAGCAGGTAAACTTGAAGTCTGTAAAAAGAAATGGTAAAATAAGATTTATCTTAACATTTGGACATGTATTTATATCTTCATCTCTTTCATTAGCTGTCATGTTGTCACTGATGTGGAACATTTGCTTCAACAACAGTGTTTCCCTGATTTTTTTTTATGTAAATGAAAATATATTTAAGGGTTTCATATGAATACTCTTAAGTATGAATCTTGCAAAAAAGTTTATATTACTATGTAATATGATGAATAATGGAGGATATGAATTAAATGAGACTTCCTTTATTCTCACAAAATTCAACCGAGATCCAAAATCTTGGCTTGCAACTCTTCTAGCTGTTGTGCACAGTATACCTAATAGTAAAACATGGATACCTAAACCTACCTACAAACTAAAAAAAGTGACCGTAACTGCAGTTCACAGTTACATTAGGTTTGTCGGGAACAGATTTCATGCAGTAAGCCAAATTTTAATTTCAGTAGACTGTATAAAGTGGTATTACTTTGTAAAGTTCTTCGGTGTTTTGTTGTTGTCGTGGGGATTTTTTCTTTTGTTTTTCTGTCAGAGTTACTATACTGATTCAGGAGTGGAAGCTAAATACATTTCAGTAGCCTGGGGCATCACAAATAGAGAGGAGGCAAAAGCCTGGTTTACATACTGATAGATACTAACTTTTGTTAGAATAAATGAGTTTAACTGTAAACTGGACTAAAGCAATGAATGAAACTTTCTTTACATTCCGTTTTCCTTTTTACGTTTTTTTTGTTGTTGTTGTCAGGGTGAACAACTGCGTAGGATTCTCCAATTATAAATTTTTTCTTCTCTTCTTGGCTTATTCTCTACTGTACTGCATTTTCATTGCTGCAACAGATTTACAGTATTTTATCAAGTTTTGGACAGTAAGTACACATCTACATACTGTCTTCAAGCATATGAAGTTACTCCTGTGCAAGAAGTCAGATCTGAGGTTTTATGTTGTAATTTAGTATGTCCTAATATAAGGTACAAAAGTTCAGCTAATAATCATAGTCCTCTCTTTTTTTTTCTCCTGTTTATCATAGTTTATGAAGTTTCACTATTTCCTACGTTATTTTGAAGCTGCATGAAACAACTATGCAATCATTTAGAAAACACTTTACAAGGGAATTTATATTTTAGATAGCTTTGTTGACTTATTTTAATAATATACAATGAAAAAAGCTTCAAGGAAAATCTGTACTGTTATGATTATTACGTTTCACAACCTAGGATATTGCCTTCTTAGATTTGCAGTGATATTTATGCTATAGCATAACTATTCTGAGAAGGCTAATTAAACAAGATAATTGCTCTGAATATAAATCATTCTTCTCTAGAAGGCACTTCAAAATACATAACTAAGATTGAGATCCAAATTTCAGATTCTTGTTGTCAATATTTCTATTGTCTCAGGAAAGGGCCAGTTTCTTTAACTTGCATGCTGTCAGCAACCTTGGCCAACTGTAAGTAACAGGTATATAGCACATTTATTCAGGCTCTTGCTGCACAGTATGTTTGTGTCTGTATAGAACTGAATTTCATTGAATAGAGAGGATTATTAATAATCAAGTTAAACAGTTATTTTCCCAATTCTAACAGCATAATTCTCCTTTCTTTTTAGAATGGCCTGCCTGATACTCAAGCCAAGTTCCACATCATGTTTTTATTCTTTGCCGCAGCCATGTTTTCTGTCAGTCTGTCTTCTCTCTTTGGATATCATTGTTGGCTTGTCAGCAAGAATAAGTCTACATTAGGTAAGAACATTTAATGCTTCTGTGTTTGATAGCAAAAAAAAAAATATATATATATATATTATATGTATGGAAGTAATGGAAAAAGRGGGCAATGCTGTATGTATTCCTTTGTCCTTGGATCCTGGTTAGAAAAACCTGAGTCTGGCAGTGTCCAGTACTGATTGCCCAGTTCTGCTGCTCCCCAGAAATTTTGGCTTTTTTGTGTCCTGCCCTGAAGTGCCAAGCCATTAATGAGCTTAACCTCTCCTCCCAGCTTCTCCCGTCTGTAGCTTATTAACAGAAACTGAACAAATTTTTAAAAAATTGGGATCACTTTGTAATAAATGTTACATGGACTAATATGTTYTTGCACAACTGCTCCTTGCTTGGCATTCCCAGGCTTCAGGTCCCATCTCAGAGTCCTCTGATGTGACATCTCAATCAGGGCAGTGACTCCAGCAGTTCCTTTCCATCCTTTTATTGTCTACTAGCATCCCCTACCAACCTCCTAGTCCCCTAGAGAACCACAGCTCCTGCTTTCACTTCAGTTAGAATTTTTTAAAAAGCTCTGAAAATCACAGTTAGTAATTCCAAGAATTTGCCTGCACTGGAAGCAAGAAAAAAAATGAATCTATAAGACAAGCTGTAAACATATTATGGCTCCAATATTGTTATTTTTGATCAACATGAAAGAGTACAAAGAGTTAATATCAGAAAATAACCTGATGCAGAAGAACAGGTTTTAAAGCAGTGCTTCTATGTTTAGTAGTAAATGAATCCAGAGATCTAAAAGGCAATTTCATAGTTGCAAGTCCTGTCTATCACACAATCATAGATGTGTAGAAAGGATTCTGTTTTATGAGTTAATTTTAAAAACCTCAGAGAAGATGGCCTGTGCCTTTACTATGGGAGTGTTTATAACTGCATTTAATAACAATGTTAAGGCAGGATTTCCCACCATACAGATGAATGTTTGTCTGGTCACAGGTCTAGAAAAAAGAGGAGCAAAAGATTTCTATGTGCCTGTCCTTTACTATATCCTGGACTGTAATAATACCAGTTTGCTGATATGTTTGTCAAAACGTCTAGATCTCTAAATGCCTTCCTGTTGATATAAGCTGACTTAGACTAAGCAAGCAAAAGTGTTTTTTTTTCCATTTCTCCTGGGCTCTACTAATATGTTTCCATGATTACTGGAAAACTTTGTTTATATAATCATTGGAGGAAAGCTTGCTTACTTCAAGACTTCTCTAGGGTTTGTGTGTTCCTTTGGTATTCTGAAAAATTGGACAGTAGCTTATAGATTAGTAACAGAAGAAATCACTCAAACTAGTTGTAAGTGGAGAAGAAAGTTTTATTAATGATGCTTAAAGGAATTAATTGAATATTCTGTTTATAAACTGTTATCAGCTTTAGTGCACATGTAAGTATAAAAATATTTGTTCAATGGTAATTGTAAGGTGGTACGCTTCTAATTAATTTTACGTTTTTAAAACTTGTTAAATTTCACACAGTTAGTTAATATATACCATGTTTTCTGTATACATAGTCTAATCAAAAAGATGTATTTATATCTCTTCTTTCCATTTTACTTTGGGAGTAACTCTACATGTCAGGCCCTGAACATGCAACAGTTTGGTAATTAAACTTTGACAGCTTTAAGTGTGGCTATGTTTAAATCATACTAGGAGAGGTTTTCCTGGCCTAACATGGGCGTCTAAAGGACATCTCTATTTTCTTCTCCCCCTTCTTTAAACACCTTATAACTAATGCACACCTACACTTTGAAGGTCATTTTCGGCATTTCATAGCTGAGGGTTTATTACAGAAGAACAGTCTCTGCGTGATGCCGGAAGGGCTTGTATAAGCTGTACAGTCAGTACATCAGGACATGGTTTGCCTACTATATATAGCCAATTAAGGGAATTAAATGGCTATCAGTCACTTGGTGAAAAGTGAACAAGTTTTCTGCTTCTGACACTTTGCAACACTTGAAGCTATCTTTAGCTCTCTTCTCTAGACATTTGGATTGGACCATCCATGGGGAATTATCTCGGTCTGTGAGTAAAGTGCTTTCTTTATGTAGCTGTAAAAATATAGAATGTTTTCATAGCCCAGGGTGTGAAAGGCTGGTCTCGCTACTAAAGTAGATTAAGTATTTCTTCTTTTCCATTACTCTTTAGGTAGTAGACCCTTTGTGTAGGTTTTTCTTTCTGAAGAAAACTCTGTGGTGTAGTCACATGGTGAAATCTTCATATAATATACCAGTCCTTCTTAAAAAGTAAGTTCCTCACTCTTCCTTTTCTTGATTAGGGAAGAGGATAGAGGGCAAAACTTCCACCCTTCCTCAACCACAGAATTTCCTCTGTAAATATAGTGTATCAGTGACTTCGGGTTTCATGAGTGACCTAACTTTATCGGTCATTTATACCATACAGCATTTCCTCTTGGATGATGATTTCATCAGTTCAATTGTCTAAATACTGATGTGAAACTTAAATGCATTTTGTGTGAAAATGCAACTTTTTTTTTTTTTTGAAGAGGTGTTCAGAGCTCCCATATTTCGTCATAGAACAGACAAAAATGGTTTTAGTCTGGGCTTCAGCAAAAATCTAAGGCAGGTGTTTGGTGATGAGAAGAAATACTGGTTGCTGCCTGTGTTTTCAAGGTATGTGTTAAGTTTTGATTGCTTCATTTGCTGAATCAGAAGCCACAGGAATGTTGGTTTTGGTTTGATTTTGTTTTTTAAGTTTTCTGAAATTAGATATGGTAAAATTCACTTGAAAGAAAACAATTCTGCAAAGCATTTTTGTAAGTGCAACACTAATTCTGAATTTTTCAGTCTAGGGGATGGTTGCTCCTTCCCAACTTGCCTTGTTAATCAAGATCCTGAGCAAGCTTCCACACCTGGTGGTCTTAATTCAACATCCAAAAAGTAATCTTCTGCTTATTGTTACATATTTCAGATAGCTGATATTCTTATTTTTCCAGTGCACATATAAATGGAACCATATATAACCTATCTAAAAGTGGTAAGCAAATGAAGAGTTTCCTGTTAAGAAATAAAGTAAAATTTAAAACAGCTAAGTAAGTTGTCATTCAGCTAAGCCTGCCTCAATATATTGTTTCAGTAATGTTTTGTTCTGCATACATAGGAGATGATAGTTAATCGGTCTTCCTGGACCTGTACACGTTACTTTGAGAAGCTTTTTGGGGAGGCCTGTTTCTTCATATCTGGTGAAGGACGCTTTGCTTAAGAGAATCCCAGGCCTCAACAGTTGTGTGTGCCAGGGAGTTCTGAAGTGGGGAGTGGGAAGGAAGCTGCACATTAAATTCACATGTTTTGCTTCTGCTGATAATAGGAGACATTTTCTTAAATATTAAATTTCATCTTCCTCTTTCAGAGTCATGGCGTCTTTAAAGCGTGAAAAGTATGCAGACTTTATTTAAACTAAATAAATATGTCATAATATCTTAGTATTTCATATTGTGACTTTTTAGCAACATTTATATAAATGATGTATGTGATAAGTACAGTATATTGACTATGTGATGAAGAAATGATAATCAAATCATACTGACAATCTTTTATTCATAAAAGAAATGCATTAAATTTCAGCTAGTTATTTATTGACAGATAAGAAATATCCAGCTGGAGCATGTTTCAAGTCTTATGCCAGTAATTTAGGCATGTATTTGTACTGTTGCAAGTCCATGCATGATGATGGGATGGTGCAGGGAAAGTGAACCATAGCCTAGGTTAGGTGGGAGGTTTCAGAGATGTTTTCTTCACTGTTTATCATGTCAGATTTGTTGTAGTGGGGGAGAACATGTGTAGAGTGTATTTGGAGTTAAATTTTGTTTATTAATTTATAATATCTGCTGAAGAAAAAAGAACAAGAATGGTTTCCCAGTTCTACATTAAAGAGTTGCTTTTTAGATTACACTTGTACTTGTGACAACTAAAATGTAGCATTTGTAATGATAAAAGTTTAGTGATTCACCAGAAAATAAGCAAGGTAAGATATAGAAAATGTTGCATAAGACACAGTGTTGAAATGTGTAGTACGATGATGTGAAATTACCAAAGTTCACTTCCGTGTTCTTTTTTAATCGTGTTACAGTGAAAATCACCTGTTTCCTGCAAAGCCATTACGTGATTCCCAGAGCCACCTTCTTACTGATACACAATCTTGGTCAGAAATTAGTGCAAAGCCTGAAAAGGGCAAAGTTGGTAAGGAATTATTTGTGCTGCCATAATTAATTTTGTAATAAGTTATTTTTAGAGAATATAATGTAAAAATGACAGAGGTCACTTGGTTTATATTCATGAACCAAAATTGATTTCATAGAGCTGTGCCACTAAACTTAGCATTCTAAATGCATGTTTGTAAAAAGTTCCATTTGTGAAGCTGCCGAGTATCCTTCCAGTTTAGAGAGAAACATGGCTAAGAGATACTGAGAACAGTAATACTAGTAGATGTTTATTATCTCTTAGACTCAGTGTGATATTTCTTTGGGGAGACAAGTTACATATATCAGAATATGACAATATCTTGTTGCAACTAATGAAAAGCTATGTAATGGATATATGACAGGAATAGACTTAATAATAGTGGAACAAAACTAAGTTGATAGTTAAAGGATGTATTGTTTTTCTAAAAATGATATGACAACTTTTCATTTTAAAATATCATTTTTTGTCTTTAAAGGTATGAGCAATCCTGCATTAACCATGGAAAATGAGACCTAGTTTCTCTTAAAAGAAACATCTGAATATTGAAGGAAAGGTATGTTAACATTTTGTGTGCTTAATCTGCTATTCCTTGATTCCTTACCACTTGAAGAATGCACAAAAGATCTGTTTTCTTTTCCTTTTTAATTTTATTTAATTTTGTTACCATGAGGCAGTAGCACATAAATTCATGATTTTAAACTAAACCTTTGGGGATTTTTTGTTTGTTTTGTTTTGTTTTTTTAATAGGTCATGTTTTCAAAGTATTATTTAACCTTTATACCTGTATAGGTGCTTCTGGGGTATCTACAAGCAGTGATGATACTGGTACTGAAACAGGTTATATGAGTCTAAAATGTGGGTGTCTAATGCAATTAAAGAGATGAGAAATGAAACTTTCAGCTGGTGTCAGCAATTTTTACTGCTCTATGTGGGTTTTTTTGTCTAGAATCTAAACTCTCATTTCTAACCCTTCCTTCAAAATGCAAAGTGGCATGCCTCTGCCCTTTTGAATCAATCGAGCAGTTGCTTCAACAAAACAATAGCTTCTGGGAAAGAATAAATTATTCAACTTCTGTTAGTTTCATGTCTTTTACATGTCATCACCACTCAAGTGCTGGTGTTTTTGAACAAAGCAATCCAAGAATAAAGCACTTAAAAAACAAAAAAACAAACAACAAAAAAATATATAACCCCCCCCCCCCCCCAAAAAAAAAAAACCCAGGTCTTTGGATCAAATTATGAAATGTTACAGACATGCCACTAATTACAACTAGCTTTGTCATGTTTGGGGTTTTACTTTCAAAGCTCTAATACATAATTTATTTAACAACTTGTTAACCTTAATCTTTCTTTGAACAGTGTGTGTACATTTTCTTGAAACTCTGTTATTTAAATTAATTTGAATGTCTACTTGTGATCTGTGGATTGTTCTTGAGACACAAAGTGTGTAAAAAGGTTTTTTTTCAAGGTATCTTGCTTGATAAACACCTCACACTATTTTTTTTTTTTTTTTAATCTAGTCTGG
>NW_020450730.1:260824-293642 GCF_003343035.1 Apteryx rowi
TAAAAGAAAAGAGAGACCACCTTCAGAAGAGGTTAAGTGTTCCAAAGAGCAAGTGTAAAGCCACCTAAAGAGGGGCCTGGAAATCAGTTTTTGTCTCAGACCAATGTATGCACATCTTGAAAGAGCTAAGGAGAGCTAGTTTCTCTGGCATGAGCTGGTACCCATAGCTGTGTCTGAGATTTTACTATGCGGCACTTAAAAGTCTTTCTGGAGATGTAATGAAAGAGCTACATTATTGTGTGTGTGTGTGTATATATATATATATATATATACATATATAGCTGACATACAGCTGCTGGAATAAGAGCCCTTATCTGAAAATGTTCTTACAGTGTTTTTCCTTGCATTTAACTTTATTCCTTTATTGTCAATATTCTGAGTTATATTTGCTCCTGGGCACTGAATAGGATACTTTACTAAAGATGCTGAATCACAATATCAAAACCAACTAATCTCTCAAAAGCACTTTGACATGAAAAATACAGCCCACATACCTGCAAAGGTGTTGCTAATTTGAATTTTTATCCCGACTAAGGATATGATCAATCTGTATAGTTAATCAATCAGAAGACTAATAACTGAGACTACCAGATATAGTTCACACTAATGCAATACAGAATTGTTTTTTAATGATGTAGGTACTGTGAAGATTGCTCACTTGACTTTATAAATGTCCAGTGGCCAACTTACTATGTGGTCAGTTTTTAGTCACTGCCATGTGACGTGAATTAATAACATAACTGTGAAGTTAAGTCTCATATGCTCCTCTTCTTTAGTGTGTATGATTTTTATTCAGCTGTCATTTGCCATCTCCTTTGAGTTGATGAAACTTGTTGCAATAACTCCATTGTTAAGTATTCTTCATTTCTAAAAACACTTTTTGGAATTTTATGTTCTGTTCCAGTTCAAGAAAAAGCAGTTGTTGGAAGGAGGATATATTCTTCCAAAAATCAGCCCTATTGGCCCACTGTTCCTGTCTGCTGTTATGTGGATGTGCTCAGAAAATAAACTGACAGATAATTAGCTGTCTCCATATCACTGCTTGAAACATGAAACAAGACATACTACTTTTGAACCATAGAAAGAATGTTTCAGCTTAAAATTACTGTCCTTGAATGGTAAAAGATAATTCTGAGTATTATGAAATGAAAAAAGGGGGCTGAGGTTATTCTGCAAATTCTGTGGGTGGTTTTACTTTGATATTCAGCACAAGAAAAATGTGACCTTCTAACATATCAGTCCATGTTCTTGCCGTGGTTTTGAGAATTCACCTGTTAATTCAAATTGCTGCAAGTGGGTGACTTAAAAAACAAATTTTTGCACTACTGGCTTTATGGATTGGGAGAACAAGCAATGTTGATGGTGAATAATTGAGTGGCTTGGTGGACTGTATTTTCTTTTGCGCACTTGATAAGCTGTTTTTGAAGATAAGCCAGCCTGAGTGAAGTAGCAGGCTATATTTGGAACATGTTTAGAAAGCTTGATTGCAAAGGCTCCCTCTTCTCTCAGATATGCACCACCAATAGATTGCAAAGTTGTGGAAAGGGAAAAAACCTCCTGTGTTAATTGAGTACTATAGCTACAGTCAGTCACTTGTAAGCGGAGTGATATAAAGCCCACGTTCAGGTGGATAACTTATAAATGAACCTGGCCAACTGGGGATTTTGATGAAAGCTGCGCAGGACAGTCCTATGAAAGGGGGATTTTATTGTCCCTTTTGGAGCCCTTATCCCTGTAGGGAAAGGAATGTTGGCATTTCACTTTGATTCAGGAAGGCTTTGAACCTACCTGTGCTCCTGAGGGGCACTGTCCCACAAAATCCTAGTTTGATTAATCAATAGTTGTCTCATTTCTTTTCTCAGTTGTTCTTCAAGACACTTCATTTCTTATTGCATAACCCAAGGAATATTAAATACAATCAAGGAGATTTATTATCATAACTTGTGATATTTACATTTATAGGACAATGGACATTTGATTGTAATACCAAAAAGCCAAACGTGCTGCACATGGGAAACCCCTTTCAATGAAGTTAGGAGATATCAGCTTGCTTAGGATCAAAGTTTACCAGCCAGATAATAAAAGATGCATTATCAACCTTCAAAGTCAAGGAAGTTTCAGCAACACAAATCTAATTGTCTTGTGCCTTTCGTATACAATATGTTTATGGTATCACAGTGTTTACATTTAAATACAAAGTAATTGTATTATTCAGAAAACAACTTTAGGAGGAACTTAGTTACACTTTTGATGTGGCTGGATAAGAAAACTAGTCTAAAAAAAAAAAAAACAACAAAAAACCAAAAGACCTTTCAGACTAAGCTCAGTTCAATTGAAGCAGAAAAGTTCTTCTGTTCTCAAAACTGAATTACTTACCAGGCTGGTTCACAATGCAGATTCCAGTTGTTTATTATGGACTAGCAAACTCATTTAGAAAACTGGCACCATGACTAAGTGACAGATTTCTGAAAGCAAAAAAATCTTATCACTAACTCTTCTACAGGCAGGTAACTAAATTTTTTTTCCTAAATTTACAAGTGAAGTGATGATGGATGGCCATTGGAACACAAACATGGCTTTTTTTTTTCTATTAGGGAAAAATGTATTGGTTTTAACTTCTCTTTTCATCTCAAAATTTGACCAGCCTGAAAACATCCATTTCTTGCCAGAAGTGCCAGAGTATGGATTCCTTGATGTGGAACACTTTTAAACTAGCGTGAAGGTAGCATACAGTTTACATGATGCGACCATCTAGCAACCAAAAGTTTTTCATAGCTGTTTATTCAGTGCTGTTCTGTCAGCTTCCTTTGTATCAGTGGTTATTTAAAGGCTAACTTGTCAAGGAATAATGGGGAGAGGGGAAATATATTTTTAACACTTCAAATTCTCTTATCTGTATAGTCTTGGTTTTACATGGTTATTCAAGGGGAGGTTTGTCATGGAGCATGCATTTAAAATTACTGTAGAGTTGAAATTCAGCTTTAATGTAACTTGCTCTGTATTTTTACACAAAGACTAAGTTCAGATTTCCTCCCCAGCAAAATTCATAGTGGAAATAGATCTCTCTCAAATATAGATCTCACACTTGGCTTTCCACAGGAAGGAAATTGGCCTCCCTGTGTCCAGGAGCTCTTGGCAGGAGGTGGGATATATGTAGAGGAAGGACAAGGATGATATGGACTCAAGAAATGTGTATCTTCTCAATGTCTCAGAAGTCACGTTTAGAAAGCACAATAGCCCTAAACAATCTGCAGTATTGATGTAGCCACAGGCTGTCTCTCTAGTAGAAAACTGATGGAGTTATAGTGCCAGAAACATATGCTGATGAAAGGAAGGAACAGGGAAAGAGAAAAATGGAGGTGGCTCAGGTGCAAATGTTTGATGTGGCTGGCCCAGAGGACAGTAGCTGCACCTGAGCTCAGTATGACCATGAGCCATGCTCAAAGAGCAATGTCAGCAGCTTTTCAGAGTTCCTGGCAGTTCTGTCAGTATATGGTAAAAGTGAGCTAATCATGCGCCAAGTTACAGTTTCTGATTTGACTCTATTCTTGATTTTAAGCTCCCAAACACTTTGTGAAGTGAAAAATTGTCTTTCGGACATGGGAGAATTTCTGAGGAGGTGATGGAAGCAAGAATGCAGTGTTATTGGTTGTCAGTTTACACTGTTCTCTATATTCTTGCTAGGCACTTTACTACAGCCTTATGTGTAATTTCTGTAAATTGTTCATTTTTTGTTCTTTTTTTWAAAAAAAAGACTGCTTTATACTAAACTGTACAGTTAATCTTTACTAATCTACTTTTTTGCTAAATATAGCCCTGATATTTGTCTAAAGTATCCCTGCATTTCAAGCTTTAGGGGAAATTGGATGAGCTCTACAGATTCCTTAGGTGGGCCCGAGTCCCTGGTGAGGGCAGGGTTTAATTTATTTTGTATACATGTAAACAGTCATGTGAATCACTAGCCACTCAGGTCTGTGCAACAAGCTTTCTTAATCTGTAGGTTAGAACAATCCAATACATGTCTGCTCCAGAAGTAGTCCACACATGTTCTGTATCAACTAATGTACTGAAATGATGTAATTCTAGAAGTTGTCACAGAGCTATTTTTATTAAGAAAACAAAACACCTAAGATACTGGTGAGATCCTTCCATTAAGCTATTTACTAACAGACACCAGACAACTGCTGATATGCACTTTAATTCTTTAACTTGAAAAAAACCTGTCCATCTTAAGTTGTAGATTTAAAGCTCTTACATAGTCTACAACTGKGGGCAGGTAACTAATGAAACACTTGTAATTTTTCTTTTGACTGTGTACTTCTACTACTAATCAGGGTCTTCAAGCAAAACTTCAGCATGGCTGGAAGAAGCAAGTTTGATCTGAAGTGTCTGTTTTAGTGCATGGTATTGAATTTCTGAAGCATAATTCTTTAACTGTTTTGTTGGTTCTAAACTGAAACTGAAATATAGTTCTTGCCCTGATTCAATTGACTAATATGTTGGATGGGGGGAAAAAAATCTTTAGTGTACAACTTTGCCACTTGTTAATGTATTGYTCGCATAAATAAATATTTCACATTCAGCAAATCATGTACAGAGTAGTCTTTAACCTGCTACTTTCAGTTTCACTGACAATGTACTAATTACACTAAGTCCCACCGCCCCCAGCTTTTCCAGAGATCTTGACTTTTCCAGGTAAGTTCTCTTTCTCCAGTTTAACTGCTTGTTCCATAGCACTGTGAAACAGGGAATCCTTTTCAGGCTGTTGTTTGTGAAGCATTCCCTGTGTCCAAACTGGCAGAGCACATACAGCCCTTTAACAACTGCACTTCTTTGGATACTGTTAAAGGGCAAAAGGTAGGTTTGGGTCAGTCAGGAGCTGAATATTCTTCCTGGAGGAAGGTCCTCTCTGGGGGCTTGTTCCTAAGCCCTTGTTACTTTAGGGAATTGAGGAGCCATAAAGACGCAGAGTGTTTTATGCAGAATTGTGCCTCTTTACACAGCTCTCCATGAGAGCTATCACCAGTCCCTCCCATGCCAGAGTCTCCTCTCCATCTGACTCCATCCTCTGTATTTTGCTAACACTCTTCACTAGGAAAGTGTTAGATCCACCTCTGGTGCTGAGAGGAATTAGTTACTGTCTACTCAGGGCCTCAAAAAAAAAAAAATGCAGGAACATTTGTGTAAAGTAGAGTCTGTGACTGAGATTAAAGCAACTCTCACCTGTTACACACATTTCAGACATGCCTTGTAGTAGCTACAACCTTTTTCCACCCTGTTTCTACAGAAGTGTGGATTTTTTTTTATTAAAACCCCTCCATAAATATTTGTATTGAACCATAAATGAAAAAGGTTCAAGCTAATGAAGGTACTAAAGCTAAGACTGGAAAAATGTATAGACCAATCTATCCAATACCATAATTCAAAAAAAAAAACGACCAACCACACACACACCCACACACAAAACCAAAACCTCAACATACTTGTTAAACCATATGGATGATGGTGTCTTTCTTGCCACATGCACCTACCACTTTTTCATCAGTGACCAGGAAAGAGGACAGGAAAAGCAGCAGCTTTTTGGGGTAACATTTTGAGCAAGCATCAGACTTAAGAAAAGCTTTGCCTGCTTTCCCTTTATAGTTTTTCAGTTTTCCCCTTTTTTGATTTCTGGTCATCATTTTCCTCCCACTCCTTTCAGGGTTTCATTGTGGATAGGCAACTCCTTCATTTCTCAAAGTTATCCTCATGGCACCCATCACTGAAATACAGTAAATTAGTCAACCTGAAATATGACTTCATAGTTTCCAGCATTTGGGGCAATAGCCCAGATCACAGAAGTGCAGTCTCAAGCAGATGGACCCAACAGTTTGATTGCAGCAGTTGGAGGAGTGTGCCATAAGCCATGCCCCCTTTCCCACCTCCAGCATGCTCACAGCATAACTGATTGGCATATCTGGAACAGACCCAAGGCTTCCTGACAACCACCATTTTGTGAAGACTTTTTTCTTTTTTTCCTCCTGAAAACAGAAAAATTCTTAGTTCATGTAGGAAGGAGACCTGTTTGTTTTTAAAGGCAAAATACACTAAGTATACAAACTCTTTGTTACAGCCTGAACAATAGGAACCTATGACCAGTTATTTTCCATATAAACTCAGAGATTAAACTGAACAGTAGTTCAAACAGATACTGGCACAGCACACAAAGTCAGTAGCTTAGTGCTGGCATAAGCACACTAGCAGTTAACCTTCTTACTAAAACACCACCATAGATACAACAGATGCTCTACTGCATGCAGAGGGACAAGAACGGAGGGGAAAAAAAGGAGCTTGCAAAGCTCAGCTATTACGTAGTGAAAGGTAAATAAAAGATACTGTCAACAATTTAATGGTTTTCTTTTTCTTTTTTTTAGAAAACACTGTTCCAGATGGTAAGGTGACCAGTGCAACCACAGCTTTCAATTGCTGTCCCATAAAACATAGAATATGCTCTCTGCAATGCAGCACAACCCTCCAAATTCAGCTGTTTTTGATTACTCCTTCACAGAGAAGGCTTCCCCTCCCTCCATCTCTCTCCCCCATTTTACCCARTACTCTTAAATGAAGCAAGTATTTCATGAGATCAGGAAGCAAATTCTCCTGCTTCAGCAGAGGCTAAGAAAATAGGTCTCATCAGCGACCATCATTGGCAGAAAAAGGATGAGACAAGGCTCTGAAAATCCAACAGTGCTCTGAAATCAGATCGTCGCATTTGCAGCAATGAACACAATTCATTGCCGGTCCAAGGTAGGTAAAGTAACTGCAGGAGAATCATCCTCATTCTTTACTATACCTGCTTAGGCAACATGGAAGAAAACACCAAAATAAATCTCCTATAAAGCAAACCACATTCAAGTTCAGTTATACCAGGAAAAAAGCTTCATGTTATGAATGGGAAGGTACAATGAGACAATCTAAGAGTTCTACTTTACATAAAATCAAGTTTTATCATTTGTGAGATTTGGCTCAAACATGCTACAAATTCTGTTGGAGGCTTTTAGCTTTCTTTGTCATCACTGACTTGGTGCTGATAGATAAAAATCTTAAGTCTATTTTATTTAAAAGCTAGTTAGCATAATAATTTTACAAGTTAATGAACTGCACTGAACCAAGGCCATCCTAAATCAATTAAAATCATGTGAATATTAAACAGTAGGTGTTTCCTGGGAAAGTCCTAAAACCTGATTCATTGTGGAAGTAATTTAAGTGTATTCAACTAGCTTAAGCTAGCTAACTTCAAGCTTGAGATACCAGTTGGAAGTTTAAAACACAAGACACAGAAATGCATGTTGTCAAGTAAAAGTGATGCTTGAGAAAGTGAAAAAAAATAGGACACTAAAAAAATGATTTACTGTCAGGAAGCTTGACTGAAATTAAGATGCTTGGGTTCAAGGGTTTTTTTTCCTTTCTTTGAACGATACATTGGTTAATATGTAGCACACTTCAAAAAAAATCAGCAATATCTGGACTTATAAAGGTACATTTTCATTCATTTTGCCTACTGATTTACTTAGCCCTTCACTCATTTTTCTAAGTGGCAGCAAAAGAGAGGGATTACCCAGAAGAGTTTCATGGAGCTAAACAAGCACTACCACTCAAGAAAGATTGAAYGTTCAACTAAAGATTAAATGCAAGATTTCTTCAGCACTAACACAAGATATAATTTTTTCATTTAATAGTTCTAAATAAAATTTTCTAAAATTGTATCATCTGCCCTTGGCTTTTAATGAGAAGAACAACTTAAAAGATAAGTTTGACTTTGTAACTTTTGTTCTGAAGTATACCCTTTTACCATCACTGCTGAACAATTAACAGAAATGCAACTTGTAACCCAGCAAGAGTCAGTGAACTGGATTTATGTACAGCCGTACAAGCAACACACTTGTTATCAACCAGCTTCTCCCATTGTGACTAATCATCCTCTTAACAAGTTATTCAGATCCATGGCTCGCTCTCTGCAATTGCTTCCGTACTTCAAGCAATACTTGCTGAAGTACCTTTGATGAAGTAATTTTAAGTTAAGCAAAAATAGACTGAAAACAACTTTGCTTCTCCAAAGTGCATTGTCCCCTTCTGCTTAAAGAGCGTAGGGTGCCCACAACCTGAAAGCCTAAGTAACAAAGTGGTACCAACCATGTATCTGTTCTTTCAGCAAAACACAACATGGCAGGAGTGAAAACATATATGTGCAGAAAGAGAGCAGACCTTCCATGACACAGGCTGTCTGCATGAGTTACATCTTGCAGTCCACACTATCCAACATGAAGTAACTACTCAGTCTTCAAGAGACTAGATGGACTGTCATCGGGGTGACCAACAAGCATTTGCAAGTACCTCATAGCTGCAGGACACCCATACTAGGCCTCATGTATTTGAGGTTTAAGGATCCAATGCAGTCTAGGGAAATGTGCTTTAATATCACAGAATCATGCAATAGTTGAGGTTGGAAGGGACCTCTGGAGACCCCAAGTCTCCTGCTCAAAGCAGGGTCAACTAAGCAGGTTGCTCAGGCTTGYGTCCAGCTAGTTTTGAGTATCTCCAGGCACGGATACTCARCCACCTCTCTTGGACAACCTGTTCTAGTGTTCAATCACCCTCACAGTAAAAAGGATTTTTTTTGTGTTCAGATRGAACTTCCTGTCTTCCAGTTTGTGTGCATTGTCTCTTGTCCTGTCACTGGGCACCATGGAGAAGAGTCTGGCTCCACTTTCTTCAGTCTCCCACATCAGGTATTTATACACAGTGGTAAGATCCCCCTGAGCCTTTTCTTCTCCAGACTGAACAGTCCCAGCTCTCTCAGCCTCACCTTGTATGAGAGATGCTCCAGCCCCTTAATCATCTTCACAGCCTTTCACCAGTCTTGTTCCAGGATGGCCACATCTCTCTCATACTGGGGAGTGCACAACTGGACCAAACACTCCAGGTGCGTCTGTCCAGGGCTGAGTAGAGGGGAAGGATCACCTCTCTCCACCTGCACCCAGGAGGCTGTTGGCCGCCTTTGCCCCAAGGGCACATTGGTGGCTCATGATCAACTTGCTGCCCACCAGGACCCCCATGTCCTTCTCTGCACAGCTGCTTTACAGCTGGTCAACCCCCAGTCTGTCCCGGTGGCTGGGGTTATCCCTTCCCAGATGCATGACTCAGCACTTTTTTGAACTTCATGAGGCTCCTCTCTGCCCATTTCTCCAGCCTGTTGAGGTCTCTCTGAATAGCAGCAGACACATTTGGCACATCAGCCACTCCTCCCAGTTTTGCATTATCTGCAAACTTGGTCCCATCATGCAGGTCATTAATGAAGATGTTAAAAAGTATTGGCCCTTACAGGACACCACTAGTGACTGGCCCCCAGCTGGACTTCATGCCACTGATCACAACCCTCTGAGCACAGCAGTTCAGCCAATCTTCAGTCCACCTCAGTGACCCCTTATCTAGCCCATACTTCATTAGTTTGTCAATGAGGATGTTACAGGAGACAGTGTCAGAAGCCTTGCTACAGTCAAGATAAACGACGTCCACTGCTTTCCCCTCATCCACTGAGCCACTCACCTCATCATTGAAGGCTGTCAGGTTGATCAAGCATGATTTCCCCTTCATAAATCCAGGCTGACTATTTCCAATCACCTTCTTGTCCTTAATAATCCTGGAAACCATTTCCAAACATATCTGCTCCATTACTTTCCAGGGATTGAGGTGAGGCTGATCAGCCTGCAGCTCTCTGGATCCTCCTTCTTGCCCTTCTTGAAGACAGGGTTGACATTTGCTCTCTTCCAGTCCTCAGACCCCTCTCCCAAACGCCATGACCATTCAAAGAAAATCAAGAATGGCCTCACAACRACATCAGCCAGCCCTTTCAGCACTCACATGCGTATCAGGTTCCATGAACTTGTGTATGTCCAGTTTCTTTAAGTGTTTCCTAGCCTGATCCTCCTCCACCGAGGGTAAGTCTTCCTTGTTCCAGACTTTCCCACAGGTCTCAGGGGCCTGGGATTCCCGAAGGCTGGTCTTACTTGTAAAGACCAAGGTGAAGAAGTCAGTCAGTTCCTCAGCCTTTTTCATGTCCTTTGCCACTAGGGCTCCTGCCCCATTCAGTAACAGGCCCACATTTTCTCTAATCTTCATTTTACTGCTGATATACCTGTAGAAGCCCTTCTTGTTGCTGTTTAAGTCCCTCACCAGATTCAACTCCAGATGGACTTTTGTTTTCTTAACCCCGCCCCTGGATGCTCAGACAGTGTCTCTGTATTCCTCCTGGGTCACCTGTCCCTGCTTCCACCTCTTGTAGGCTTCCTTTTTATGTTTGAATTAACTTGGAAGCTCCTTGTTCATCAGTGCAGGCTTCCTGCCACTTTTGCTTGATTTCCTGTACATGGTGATGAACCATTCTTGAGCTTGGATGAACCAGTCAGATATGATTAGAGAAAATTTTTGGATGTCAGAGGTTATAGGTCATCCTCAAATTCACATAGAAAAAGCCTCAGATATTCCAGACCTATTTTTTCTGTCTCAAGGATCCCTCTTGGCTAGCTTCAATGAGCAGAGATTCATGCTTAAAAATAAGAAAAAAAGTGACAGAGAACATAATGTTCCTGGAACAGACTCATTTGACTTCCAAAGCCAAAAATGCAAGTGAATAAAAATAATAATAAAAATCAAACATAACAGTTTTTGATATTATATTTCTTCTAACAAACCTATTCAAACAATAGCTTTTAAATGGATTGGGAAGAACACGGGCCTGGAAAGAGGATTCTTGTCTCTGAACAAAAAGGTGCATGTCTAGACAGCTGGAACTGTGCCTACACATTTGTTTTCACAAAAGCAATTAATCCTGTCCACTTTGGAAACATTTAGATTTTAGAAACTCTGCACTTTACAAGTAATAGTCCTATAAATGAGAAGAAAAGCTTTTTTCATAATCTCTACAACTGGCCATTTAAATCACTCCTTAATGGAAACAAAATCTAATTTTGCCAAGGAAACTGAATGCTGCACAGACATCTCCCAGCTGTAATCAACTCTCATCCACAGACAGGTCACATCTGATCAGACCAAGAGTTCTCACATGGAATAAAGCATAATCTTAATTTCACTCTGGTGACTTTTGAGGACAGCTTTTCCTACTGGAAGGAGACAAAAGAACAGAACTGCTTGAAGCCAAATACCCCACGAGAATTTTGGGCTAGGCTTACGCAAACTCAGCCTGGTCCTGCTGGCTGCATGCTCATTAGCAGCTGGGACACACAAGATGCACACCTAGCACATACCTTTTGGGTTAGCTTCTTCCAAAGGGAGCCCCAGCTCCAACAAGTTAATGATGTGAAGCAAAGCACAGCATGTGGGATGCCCAGCAGTCACTTCAGAAGCACATCCCAAACCAAACTAAAACTCTACTGTAAGCACATATTCGGAAGCCTCTGAAGACTTCCTTTGTCCACAGCTAAAAAGTTACTTCAAAACGAAAACCCAAAGTTCTTCTAAAGAAGTCATTTCCTTCAAAGGTTAACCACAGAGAGCTGTACCAGTATGCTTTGGGCAAAGCTACTAATATTTTAAACAATGTATCAGACTTCAGGGGTTACTTCATTACTTGTGCGTGCAAAACTTCCACTGAAGCCTAGAGTTCAAATGTTAAAAGACAAGGCTGATGTCACAGTAAAAATGCATACCCGTTTTTCTGTTAAATATCTTCTCATGAAAGCCAAAGACAGCCACAGTTAAAAAAATAAACTAAATCACATCACCTTATGCATCAAGGTACAAAAAGAAATTACTAATGGGATTTGGATGCCTCAGTAGTAAATTGTACTCACCACTCTAGCAACTCAGGTCAGTAGGAATGAAATAACTAGAAGCCTGTAAAAAGAATTCTGCTCCTCTCCCTTAACAGCAATGAACTGATGGTGGAATCAGTCAGCGAGCAGGGAATTAGATAATTTTATAAACATATGAAAGAGAGCTATTGAGCTTAAGCAAAACAGTAAACAAAATTAAACTGGATATAATACACACATTCTAGGAAAAATTTTGCAACAAAAGCACCAGTCTGTAGTTATGTAAGAAAACATTTCTGAAGCCTTTATTTACAAAAGCTTTAAAAACAAATACCCTCTGTTATGCAAATAATTCGTTGTTTTAAAAAGGACCACCCAGTTACATCATTGTAACTCAATGAAAAAAAGAATTTTTTGAAGTACAAGGTAAAACAGATTAATTTGGCGAACATTTGGAGATTTTTCTACTATTGATTTCAGTGTAGAACACGCACACACATATGCGCGCGCACACACACAGGCACACAATGTCGCACATTCCATCATTTCAGGCTAGTATTTAGCTATTCAATACCAAAAATCCTTCCTGCACAACTGCTCTGTACACATGCTATGCAGGGTTAAGAACTTACTTCAGGGTCCTTTAAAACAATATATCTAAAATATATTGCTAAGATATACTCAAAAATAAACTAGCATTACACTCCTCAGGTAACTTTATTAGCTATAAGTTATTTATATTTTGTTGTTTTACAACAAATCTCTGTAACATCTGTCTTTGTAGCAACTACAAAAAAGCACGATTTAATTGTTCTTCTAATTTAATAGTTCAATTAAATAGTATTTTTTCAGATCTTTGGGTTTTATCTTTAACTAAACTGACTTTCAAAAATCATCAAATCAAGTACATAATAAATATGACTTCATAAAAAGTATTTGGGGTATACATTACTAGAATAAAAGCTAGGAAGTTAATTGAGGGAAGCGTGCCATTACAAAATTCCTACTGTTCCAATATCCTTCAACTCTCAGCTTAATGGCAAAAATGCTAAAGTCATAGCTGTTCTTTTCCTGAAGGGTGTAAAGCTGGTTTTTCAAACATCTTTCCCCCATCACAGAGCGGTTTTAAAGCAGCAGGCCAACCAGAAGCTGACATGTGCAGGATGTGTTTGATGATGACTGAATACCAGTAAAACAACAGCAGTTGTTATGATTTCAGTAGTTTGTTTTGCTTGAACAAATGCAGGTTATGCAGCAAACGAGTCATGTTCTACAGGTTGATACCAAGGAAATTCAGAGTGAAGCTGCTGAACTTGACAAATGATTGTTTTCTAGCTGAGGGCAAAAGAAAAAAAAACTTCAAATAAAACAGAGGATCTGAGTCAGAGTCGCTCTCTAAAGTGCAAATTTGATGGTCCACAATCCTGAATAGCTAAAACGCCTGCATATTGGAAGGGACAGGCAAGAATGGGGAAGTTAGTTATAATCAGTGCTAGTTAATTTGGAGAAGGAAGGAAGAGGGGGAGGGGAAGAGACAAAAAAAACTAAGACCAACTAGGTAAGTTTACCAGACTATTCATTATGATTTAGTTTTCCCCTTCTCTCTGCCACACTGATCCTATACATGCTTCTTTACAAATGGGCTAGCTATGAGGCCAGAAGTAACCCAGAAAATTCTACATATCAATATTAAGATCAAAATCTGTGATAGGAACAGTCAGGTTTAGTACATAGAAAGGCAGAAAAGAACATGTGCTGAGAAAGGGGGAAAAAAAGCCTTATTGTCCAAGGGGTTCAACCAGAGATAAAACCTATATACAAGCACGTGGAGCTCAAAAAAGATGGCCTTTCATTTCATGTCATGACTGCTTGTTAGCTTCTTCTTCATATGCATTTCCTGTGCCATTTTGTACATAAGATGACCCCGAACCAAGGCCATATAAGTGGCCACAATATTTGGCATCATCAATGTGATCTTCAAAGAACATCTAAAGAGTTAAAAGAGAGACACGAATTATTGCCAAAGAAAAAGTTCAGCTTAGATTAAAAGTGCACAAAGGCTTAAAAAAAAGTTACTTTGGTTTTAGCATCACATACCAAATCCCAAGATGCAAAATATGACACAATTAACATAACATAATCTCTTCAGGACAAAATGGGATATATGGCATGATACCTCAAGCAAGGAATCCAGTTAGTCTTCCCATGCATCTTTCCTGATGAAATGGCCAAATAAACAGGTTTGATGATTCTGCATTATCACAGTCATCACTCACTTTTCTGCAAGTGCAAATATATTTCTTCAACTGATTTCTGTGACGTTTCTTGCAAAAGGCATCTGCCTGGTACTCATCACAGGTTTCTGTACTCTACCTACTCCTTGATGTGAGGTTTTCATCATAATCTGTCTTGAAATGGAGATACATCCTGATTCATATTACAAGTTTGTTTTTGGGGGGAGGGAGGAACTAGGGGGATGCTGAGCACAAAACCCATTATTTTGGAAAAATAATTTTGGAAAGTTTTGGAGTTTTGGAAAAAGCAGGAAGATGCCTTTCTGGCTAGCTTCTCATTACAGAGGGGGACTTCGTTTAAAAGGGAACAGCAAATTAAAGCAAATTTTTTTTACTAAAACTGTGCTTACACCAGCCTTCACAAGTCTTAATTACCGAAAGGACCCTTCATTAGAAGCCATATGAAACTCTATGATATTCTAGCTTTCAGGTCTAGGGTTTCAAGCAAGGAGACTATCTACCCCATAAAAATAAAAGGATAACCCACATACACAAAAAAATTCTCCACTCTAAAAAACTTCATGGCAACCCTGGCCATCCCAGTGGTTGACATTCTGAATCACCAGCAACAGCAGAAATCTAAGGCAGCTAGAGGCATGCAGGAGCAGCGTGGACACAATCCATGTCTAAGTGCAGAGAACTGCATATAATGCAGAGTCTAAAAAACCTCCCCCTTTAAATTTTGTTCTTCGCAGCACTGTCCAGATGGAGAATGCTGTACTGCAGAAATTAAAGGAACCTCAGTTTAAAGAGTTTTAAAGCCATCCAGCTGTTCTTAAAGAAACAAATAGGAAAACCCTAAACCCACAGGTCTACTGTTGTAGCATCAATATTTAAGTAACTCTGATGGGAAGAAAAAGATCAACAACTTTTTGGCTGGGACCCAAAATCCCAGCAAGCACATTGCAACCCCTTAGCAGCAATCAGTAACATAATATATCTTGTACCTTTAAAAACACTGTAAAACAATGTTTTTCACTAAGCCATATATCATTAAACATTCAATTCTACTGAAAAGGCTTTAAAAAGCATACTAAGTATATTTCTCTATGCTGATTACTGCTTTGTTTTTTAGAAATGCCAGGTTTTTAAAGCATCTCTGAAAAATCATCATAATCAACCCATCTTTGTTGGCTTCATTAAGCTAATGGTTTGCACTAAATTCAAGAATTTCTACTTGTCCAAATAAGAATGTTTGGTAAACAAATTCAATAAATTTATTTGTCATGTAATGAAGACTACATCTTATTAAAGAAATGATCATGGATTTGAACCTTTTCTCTATCGAACTTGAAATGGTATCTTAGGTATGCTTATTATTATTATTTCCCTTTAGTTGCTTTGGATTTTGTTTCAAATTCAAAAGTGAAAGATTAACAATATCGGGCAGATTGCAGTTAGCCATACCATGCTTGGATCATACCAGAAACACAATCCTCTATTGCAACTGTAGCACATGACATGCTTGACAACTTTAACAGTTTCAGCAGGATAAATCACAGCACTCACGTTTCACTTCCACCAGAATTTGTCAGAAACTCGTGCTCAGTTTCTCTCTTATACAACAGGCTGGATTGCAGAAGGTAGTAAACTCAGGATGCAGTATTAAATCTTATGAAAAGATGACGTTTGCTACTGTGATCAGCTTTGATAATGGTAAATGAGACTGAATCACTGGCAGAATGCCATGTTTATACGCACTGGCACTTACCCTGTTCATTGCTTTCAGAAGAGGCCTTTTCAACATTTATTTGTTCTGTTAATGTAAAATATCCTAATATTTCCCCTTTATATGCAGACAAGTAGCAGGGATAGGCTAAGTTTATACGACCTGACTTCCCTTGCTCTGAACCTTGAATTAACTGACTGATGTCTAATCTTTTAGAATCCGTGTTAAGATTATTTGTGCTTTACTCAATGGCAAGGAACAGATGTATGGACATTCTCCGCAGCACTCTGCGATTCAATATTTATTATTCCTGTAGCCTACAAGTTCAGATAAAAGTGGCTAATGCAGACAGACCTCCTCTTTCCCCCCTACTAGGCCTGTCACAAATAGCAGTGCACGTCAGCTAGGTGTAACAGCGAGCAGAAGCTCCCCAGAAGGCAGCCTGAGTAGGGTCACCCAAAAAGAAGCAGTGTTTGGCTCCAGCAGCTTATAACCCACTGCAGCAGCCATCTAAAAAAGGCGGCCTGCAAAACAGGGAGGCAAAAAAAACCCCACTCCCCAYCCCCAAAGCAAAGCATAGGATGGAAATAGGAAGCAATACTCACTTGCGGCAGCTAGCTAAGAAATAAATAGTGCTGGTTCACACCTACCCTGGGGAAAATACAAGTGGTCTTATTTTTGTCAAGAAACCAGTGGCCCCTTAAGCCCTTCTGAGGTCTCCTTAAAATACAGTAAACTTATCAAAAGCAGCAACCCCATCTGACTATTACAGCAAGTTACTATCATGAGGATAAACCAATATGTCTACCTACTTCTCTCATTTTGAAAAAGGCCATTCCTGTGAGTAAAGAATCAGATCCTGCCTGATGCTGTGGTCCTATCCTTTCCAGCTCTAACTGCTCAGCCACTTCTTGTAATCCACCCTGAAAAAGAAAACAGTACTGTTAACTGCAGAAAAAATATTGCAGTTCAGTTTTTTGATTCATATTTGGGAAAACTTGGTACACAGGACTTACAACCTTATGTATATTTTAAAGTTTGGCACAGTAGCTGAAACAGTCACTATGCTAGACAAATGCACACCTGGAGAATCAAGTGCTCAGCAGCAACTGCAGCATTAGAATTCTGTGCCAGTCCTAAATATAGTATTAGTTGTGACCAACCAATCTACTACTCCTTCAGGTTCCAGATACTCCAGTAACAGAAGTCATTACTTAACAAAACAATTCCTTCAAAAAGTTGAAAGGACTGGCGATGTAGATGAACAAAACAAGGCATTCCTTCCTGTACTC
The DNA here is from genome assembly GCF_003343035.1 of Apteryx rowi. Lineage (NCBI taxonomy): Eukaryota > Metazoa > Chordata > Aves > Apterygiformes > Apterygidae > Apteryx > Apteryx rowi. The sequence goes on from NW_020450730.1 coordinate 277,890, forward strand.
CTATTTCAGTGAAAGTTTAAAAGGTGAAAATGCTGTTCTACAAACACAGGAATTCAAGCGCTTATGAATGAGATGCACACATGCCTCCATGTGTTAAAGTATCTAGGTTTCCTTTGAAAGAGACTTTTTTCTTTCCACTTACCTTTCAACAATTAAGCTGAGGGTTTTTCACTTCCCCTCACAAAAACTTAAGTATCCAGAACACTCCAAGGAGTTCAGGAAAATGTTACACATTTAGAAACCAGGTGCTAAAGTCAAAAAAAGCCCACTTCCTCTCCTCAGGACATTCTTATCCTCTTCAAATTTAAAGTTTGTTTTGTTAACTACCATAAGAGGGTAGAAAAAACACACACAAAAMCCCCCAACATTTTGTAACCAGTTTAAGATACTAAAAGCCAAAGGCATGGTCGGCTTTTCTCTTAGATGTATATTTAGTGGTCTTTAAAACAGTCACACTACATCTGTAATGAAACCTACTTCTTATAAAAAGGATATGAACAGCTCACATACAGAAAGGGAACCATTTAAAGCAGTATTGTCCTCTTTGAATGTTGATACAAGATTTAAAATGATAGCTCCAAAGACTGAAGGTGCAGAGATCACTGCAGAGCTTCTGCAAAGTGACCTCTCTCAAAGCTACAGCCTTCTGCAGTTTTGAAGCAAATTTTCTTCCTGGTAAGTTTAACTTATGTGAAAGCCTTGGCAGCCTCTGGTAAGACTATCCCCTAAACTGCACAGTGGCTAAATTAACCCTTCATTTTAGTGCTAGAAAATGGTAACAACCACCACTTGCAGAAGCAAACCTCTCAGAAACCAGTTTGTTTTTACACAGATAGCATGTGTATCTTTAAACTGATTCGTGTTAAACTGTAACTGTGATCTTTTAATACCATGAACTACACTGTGGGAATATAATTTTGTACAAGTTTTCTTTATCATTAAGACATTAAGCTACTGGCAAGAGGCTAAAAAACACGTAGGTGCATTATGATCTAGAAAGGACAAAGACAACCCCCTTAATGCAACTTTGAACTCTGCAAGGCAAAAACGTAGCAGAGAGGCCATACTTTTAAACAAAGACTCCCTAGTATTTGAGTTCACCTGTCCTCACACCCTTAACCTGTTTTGAGTACAGGAAGGGAAGCAGTAAGAGGCAAAAGTGTAACAGGACAAGTTAAAATTCAGAGTAACAAAAATAACATATCTTTTCAGATAAAATTTTATGAAAATTTCTATGAACCTTATGGCTACAGGTTTGGGTCTGGGTTTTTGTTTTCTTGTAAAAGTAATAACATTCCCAAGTAAACCCTACAACCAACATGAAGATCTGGTATTGCTATGGCTAGTTTTATTCTAGCTCAAGCAGCAAGAGGATAGTTTATGAAAGTTTAAGATGAGAATAAGTCGATACACTAGCTAGTTAAGTAGAGAATTTGGCTTGTTTTCTTTCCTTGCTTGTATATGACACTTGAACACCGCATACGTGCTAACTCAGTTATTTAACACACACTCTTAAGAAAGGGCTGAGGGTTGGTGGACAGAAAGGAAGAGTATCTCAGATACAAGGTTGTTCTCTGCTCTCCGACTTGCAGTAACAAGCTGTTCAAGTTAGCAACTGCTGTTAAGCCTGCCCGCTTTTAAGATACCATTTGCTGCTTTTAAGCCCTTTACAAGCAGTGACTGAACAGTGCCTCATCATCAGGTTCTTCTAGCTGTAAGACTATTTACACCAGCTTCAAATAGCTCTGATTTTTATTATTCAAGGGTTTTTCTTCAGTGATATTTATACACTGGCTGCAAGTTCTGGAATGTAGATATAATAATTCAGAAATTACAGTAACAGCGGTCTATAGAAGAATGCTTTGAAAACAGTGCTTTCAGTGGTATATTTATTTTTAAATACATCACACACTACTTCTGTGAGAAACTTCTTGGTCTATAACTGCAAAAATTACAGAATAAAACCCAGCTGTTTCTGAAGATTAATAGGCTATTGAGATTCTCTTTCAGACAAGACTTTTGCATTCCAGATAAGAACATTTTTTCTTGGGAGAGGAGGATAGGAAGACAGTAGAAGGGGAACCAAAGGAAAAAAAACCTAAAATGATTCACAAACTATGGATTACATTTCTTCTACCTGCTGAGTTAAATATACATTTTCCTTTTTATAGAGATAATGTTTCTACAAAATTCCAGATTTTCAGAGCATCAGTTTTCAAGAAGAGGTCAAACAAATTGATTTATATAATCATATTACCATAATCAACAGCAAATCCAGACCAAACTCAAGTTTCATGGCATTGGTAGAATTCATTGTTCTGTACAAATCCCATAATTAAAGCATGTTTCAAACAAGGTCTATAAATCTACATTATCTATAGTTGCCATTACTGTAAAAGGTATGGAATTGTCAACATAGAAAGGTTTGTAGAGAATAAGCAAAAAATGTAAGTCTATACTGCATTAATATATTTCAAGTTAACTCCCAATCTGCATGCCACTAAAGCACACATGCCCATTTGAGTTAGAGCAGAATAACATACTGTAAATTCAGAGACTACCTTAATTCCATAAAAAAGCAGCAAACAGCTTCCCAGTCCTAAAGAATACTTCTCTTCTCAATGTCAAAATGCATTTTTGGATGGGTGAGGGGAAGCTACAGCAAATGAGTGCATTTCATATGAAAAATAACTTACACAAGTCAATAAAGCACAACTGCACAGCAGTTCAATTCACTGCAATTTAATAGAGATTTAAAGTGACATATGTTAGGAGACAGCGCATGCATTTTAAGAGTCACAACACTGAAATGTTTGAAACAAGTTGCTAAACAGCTGTTCTCAGTACAGAACAAGTCCACCATCATTTCATCACTGGTGTTTGGAGGGGTAGGGCAGTCCACATCCCTTCCCCTTCTGTCATTACCAGTCTGCAGGTTAGATGACAGGATCAAGATTTACCACAGGAAAGCTGGCCTACATATTAAACTGAAAAATCATCCTTGTTCTTAACATTTGCTGAAATAAGACCTGCGAGGGTTTTTCTTGTCTTTTAAAATACAGCAGAATCTCTCAAAAATGCAGGTTACATACAACTATTTCTTAATGAAATGATAGGAAATACAATCCCTTCCTCCCCAACCCCATTCCAAATGTATACTGTTACTAGAGGCTTATTAAATCTGTCACCTCTCCCAGATCACTGAAGTTGGATTATACATTTTGTTCCCGGTGCAAGCTGCCACCAGTAAGACACCAGATACTTTGCTTTCCTTCACCAGGAAGGAGAAAGGTTTTCTGTTTTTAAGACTCCTGAAGTTTATGAACATCTCATTTTTTCTTCTGGCCTCATTGGAGAAAACCAGTTTCTAAAATGTTCTTTAATACCTAGCCATTTGCCAGGCTGATTATCCCAATAACAACAACTCTGGATGAACACAGGTAGGTATACTTTTCTTGCTAACTGAAATGGAGGTCTCCATTTTCAACATCAATTTGATTAACAAAAGGAATTACACACCTTACTTCCCACACAAGTAGACTGCTGCTTAAAAGTGACACATTCTATTTGGTTAATCTCAGAAAGAAACAGAGGATTGTAAACCCCGCGCAGATCACTAGTTCAGCATGCTGAAGTGGCAAGCCATTCCTTAGTCACGATTTGATTGTACTACAGTCAGCATTCTCTTTTTCCTTCAGGTTTGGATTAAGAAAGCCTAGCGAACTGGGTTACTTTCCATGAAAGCAGCAAGTCATTTACTGCCTCGGATGAGCGGTGCACCTCATTCCAGTAGTAGTCCAGAGTCTTACAGTTCTCTGGCAAGTAAAGCTGTAACAGTCCCTGTAGTTCTGGGGTCCCATCTTTCACTTTGCTGTCTTCCCCTTCACACACTTAGTTCCAGTTTGCATTCATTCTCCAGTCCAATAAAGTCTTCTCCAAATTTTAAGCCCGACAGAATAAGCCAATTAGTAGCCCCACTGGCCTGACATGAGAGATTAGTTTCTAGCACTGCATTTTTTCTAGAAGTCGCATGTTGTCCCTGAACATAAGCTGCTTTTTGTCTTTCCTTATGGGGCCATCTGAAGCATTCTTCGCTCCATTCCTCTTCCTGAGACACTTCCACAGCATCATCGTTGCCATTACCTTTGCCAAGACGACTGCAGTCCTTTAGTGGACTGCACAGTGAGGAAATAAGAGTATATGAAACCCATCAATTCTTATGGCTCAAGTGAAGGATTACTTCCAAACATGGGCTTATCATCTGCAGCACAGACTGGGCACAGCTACTGATACAGTATCAGCTTGCTACTTAACTGGTAAGCAGTTATAAAAGTTGATGTGTGCTCCTGCCTGCCTCTATCAGTAGCCTTTAATATTAAATATACAAAGTTTGAGACAAAAGTGCTGATTAATGGGTAATATCAAAGCAAAACAGGACAGAAAACAAGATAATCTTTTAGCAGAAAATTCTCTCTCTTCAAAAATAAAGTCTGCTCTGAGTCATATAACAGACTACTTACCTTTAGATTTTTGCAACTCTTCATGAGATATTTTACATCATAGATGACAGGGAAAAACAATCTCAATATCTCAAAGAAGTCCAGCTCTTCTTCAGGTAAATTAGAGTTTGTCAGGATTTTGATTAGGTAGCCGAAGTCATATCCACTGCAAATTAATAACAAAAACAATATAGGCAAATAACTTGAAACATCCTTCTCACTTCCAGCATCAAGACTTTCTTTACTTACACAATAACAGGAAGACACTTCACTTAATTTCATGCAGTTTAGACCGACTCTTACATAAAATCAAGTGTCTGAATGCAAATGGCCCTAACTGCAGCTTCTAGAGAAAACATCTCCAAATCAGTCTCAATGAGGCAGAACAAAGAAGGAAAAACCAAGATCTGCCTGCCAGAGCTTCTCCAAATCCTGAAACAAGGTAGTACCGCTGGAGCTTCACCTAATGCAAGCTTTATGCTGATAAAGGCTTTTTTTCTAGTGATGACCATTCATCCTCTTTCCTTGCAAGGCAGAGGTTACAAGTCAATGCTGCACAGTAACTGGTGGCTGCAACAACTGATAGTCACCCTGACACAGCTGATCAGCTACTGCCAGGCTGCTCACCCTCTAAAGATCAATGGACAATCAGTCATCGTTGATCAAACTGCTACATAAAATCAGTCAGAGCAGATCACATGCGAATGCTGCAGTTGCACAAGCACTTTCAGCAAGTTTAAGAAGTAGCTGACACAGAAAGAGGGTACTCACTCTGTTCATGCCTGATCCCCTGTACTTGCAGGATTAGTCACGCACATAGGCATTGAACTGGATCAGGGGACTGACCCTGATTCTTGTTATTCGGTTAGCACTGAACCAAATCACTTCCTAGATTTGGTTCATGTGCAATTTTAAAAATGCCTGTACCAGCAAAGGAGATAAAAAACACACAGCAGGGCTGCCTCTTTTGAAGGCCATATCAGCTTATGCTGTTTATGGCATCTTAGCATATAGCCACAGTACAATTCAAGTGAATGGGTGGCCACTACAGACTCCAAATTCACAGCTTAAGATTTCATATTGGTTCTTGGTAGCATGAGGATTATACTCAAAAACAAGAATTTTGCAACATGGTCCAAGTCTTGCCTGGGGCCTTTGAGCTTTAACTGTAAGGTGAGTGCTATAAAAAATACATGTCAGCTGAAGACACTGTACTACTGATCCTGCAGATATTCAGCACCTACTTAGGCTGCTGACTTCTCATGCAGGGTCAAGGCTTTAGCTTACATACTAGACGCAAGGAGAATTGTTTATATGTTTTGTATACAATGTTCTTTGCACCACCTTGGTCTTACGAATTTCTACACAGACGCTAGAAAATCTTGAATGTAGCAAGAGTGAATGGATTGTTTCCTAAAAATCCATTAACACAAGATACAGAAAAGGTACAGATTACTACAGCTCTAAGGGGTTTTCCAGTACTCTAACAGGGATTTCAAGTCGAATGAATCCAGCAATGCATTTGGTGCTTTGAAGCTCTGCTGGCAGCATTCCAAGCTCCACAGCAGCAGCCACTGGCCAGGAAGCAAAGGAGTCAAAAGATACAGAGGACTGCAGCTGAGATTTACAATGCAAAACTTACAGCATACTTAGCAAAACAATAGCTTGAGAGCTTAACTTTAATTGAGAACCTACTGGAAAAAAAAGCCTTTATCAGCATAAAGCCCTCTTAGGCAAAAATATCAAACCAACCAACCAAAAAAATCTAACTGTCCATCTCCCCCCTTTAGCAAAAAAGGTTGCTCAGAAAGACACAAAGAGTCAAAAAAGATTGTTCAAGATTAAGGAGAGATTAATCTAGAGATTAGACAGCATGTTTATGAATTCACTGAATTCATGACATTTGTCATCCTCATGGCTCAAACAAAAGCTGCATCACTTCCAATTTCTATTACGAAGGAAATACTGTGAGAATAGAGAAGTCAAAAGATTCATTTAGTCTTTGTATTGAGGGGGAGCAGGTTATCATTAATTTGCAATTGTGATGAAGAACTGCACATTTTTTCCTGTCGCTTACAGAAAACTAGTTCATGCCAGAATCCTCATGAAGAAAAAGGGAACAGGATATCTAAAGAGTGGAATTCTTTAACAGACAGGATTACCCTTTCACTGCATAACAGCATTCAATCAGATAACTGTTCCTGGATCTTCAGCATGAGTTGGTTTTAGTCAGCTCAGAGTGATTGCTTGCATTCCTTAAATTCCAGCTGTTTGCCCTTAGTCCCATTGTCCTCATAACAATCATCACAAACCACATGTTATTAATCATAGTACAGTATTAAGACATTTATATAATCTTTTTACTATACTTCTGGTAATTAACAAGTGCCAGTCATCCAAGTTTACATAAACATAAGACCTGCCACTCTAATTCAAGACTAAGTTCGAAAGTAGTTCAAGTCTAGTTCAAAAAATTTTGATTGGCCACTGCTGACACTAACAGAAGGGTAAGAAAGTCCACAGTGAGCAATTATGTAATTACCAGCTCATTAGAGAAGTTTTCTTCTAATCCTCTAACAGGCAATTAGTGGTTGGTTTATACTCCAAAGCACACAGGCTTCCTTTCCTTAAAAAGCTTTCACCCTTCTAATATAATCACTTAAAGTTGCTAAGTGCAGCTAGCCACAACCCCTGGAGCTATACAGCAACATAAGCACATTACAGCCACAGGTTTTTCAATGAACATGGACAGCTGTAGGCAACAGGACCGTGGAAAACATCTAAAGTGTCTGTATTTCTTTCCCCTACTACCCAGAAAGAATTCAGATAGCCAATTAACTATGAACTTTATTCAAGTACAAACAGTCTCTGAAATAAAACCTGGCAGGCTGCAAAAGCTCCATTTACTCCATTTTATAACTGGCTATATATTCAGATAGAAGTGAATCAACAGATTAATTTTTACAAAAACTAGTTAGACACAAATGATCATTGAAATACCATGTCTTGGAATTTTTCAGCTTCCCAAAAATGTTTAGGATAAACATGCACAACCTGACTCCCAAGGCAGATCAAGGAGGCTGCACTTAAATGGACACCCAAATCTTCAGCAGACCAGTCAACTGAACCTCCACCCAGCATTTGAGCTCTTCAGTTTTGTGACTGGTTAGACTGCCAAGCACCCACAGCTTTCTTAACTGGAGCATGAATTAGAAATTCAGAGTGCCCTCCTTCTCTCATTTGGGTTGCCTCTTTTATCAACTCAAATATATTCCAATACAGACAAAAGATTTAATGGAATCTCTTATGACATATTAGCATACAAGAATTGGTGAGAGTACAAAAGGTTCCTCACTCGTGCCTGGCAGATATGCAGGCCCACAGAGATTCACCAATGGGTCAGGATGCCAGCGCAGCTACATCAAGCAGAGATGGAAAGCATTCAGAGAATTTGAGAAGTTAACAGCTTAGAAAACAAATTGCACAAGAGTTCCAGGAAACTGAAGAATGGAAAATGAAACAAAACAAAAGCCTCACACTTTGAGGAAAAAAAAAAGCATTTCCTTCATCCTCATTTCCTAAGAGACCCACAAATTTTTGAGGTCAGTAGTATCTAAAGCATTTTTGAGAAACCAGAAACAATAGCATAACAACATAGGGAGAGAGGGGTATTAACAAAAGCTTTCCAGAGACTGGCTATGGTTAGAAGCAGTAGATCACTGACCTGTCAGAACAATCTCTGAAAATTCAGTTAGCAAGTAATGAATAGGATCAAGAATTTAAAGCCATGATTAAGATACTATCTTTCTAAAAGCAAATCCTGAAGTGGAAAGTGAAGAGTCTCAATACTGCTAAGTTTGGGTGAGAACCACAAGAGTACATCCTAAGTACAAATAAGCAAGTTTAGAAAAACTGTGTTTGGAAAGAAAACACTAACACACTTCTCTCTTTGAAAGTTAATAATCAATGAACACAGTTTTCCATGTATTTCTATGGGTTTAGGGTATACAAAGGTCACCGTATATTTTCCAAACTGGAACCATAAGTCTAGATCCCACTATTGACACTATATCTATTGAGCACAGCTTTTTCAGGATTCAAAGAACTACTGCAGGGAGAGTGTATATGAAATATAAATTTTCAACCGAGTGTCATATTGTTTAAGTTTCTACTGACAAAACATAACCACAATCAGCCTAAGATATACTTAGAAACAACCGTTTACTGTTCTTTGCTGTACACCTTATGTGACCCATACTCATTAAATAAGCTTTCTGCATTCAGTCTTAGCTTTCTCAGTTCCTCAGATCTCCACCTGTTACTCCACCTTTTGTGCTCAAGATAATATCAATATGCCTTGTCAAGTTCAAACCACTTAAGCACCCTCTGAATTCAAGCAACAGTCAAGCAACATGGACAGTCAGCATTTGACAAACATTTCCTAAATTTTTGCTGAAATAGCTATTGTAAGAGGATTTCTAAAAACATTTTCAGTGAAGTCTGCAACTGAAATCCATCTTAGCGCAGATGCAACTAAATTTTAATAAAGCTATCCCCAAAACTTAACACGAGCTGCACTGGTAAAAATGGCATTAGGCACATAGTTTGCACTGTATTTCTACTAGCATGATGTCAGTCAGGAATCACACACAGCCAATATACCTATACTTTAAAAAGAGGCCCTAGTGCAGAAATGGCTTATGTCTTCTTTTGCTAGTATAACTTATACTAGACCCCTAAAGTTATTAAGCTATATTGGAAAAACAATGCTACAAAAGATGCTACAAAAACATGATGGCCTTTGCTGATGTATCAGTTACAAGTATAAGCAACCCCCACCCCCCATCCTCCTAACCCATGTAAGTTATTTTACTGTAGTTAAGTGTAAAACACAAATATACATAGCAGAGCACATAATACTGAGTTTAAGCTGAAACAAACTTAATTCACTGATCCAGTGTTTGCAATGGTTTCCATACAATTCATAGCATTCTTTTTCCAATCTTTTCCTAAGGTTCTACCCTGGCAGCAAGATACCAGAGTAAGGTTATTCTGAAGTCATATTGTGAGTTGGGATGGCTACAAGTGGAAGATGTTGTGAGCAGATTAGGTCCCAAGTGTAATCAAAGTGGATCCCCCTAGATGTTTTTTGTTTTTTTTTTTTCCCCTTGAAAGTCAGTCTATAACTGGAAAATATTTCTAATAAGCAAGTCAGAGAGATGAATTCTGCAAGAGACCGGGTCAAAGAACTGACATACTTCTTATAATGGCTAGCAGCAGATGTTCAGAGCACACAGAATGCTTAACAGTTTCTTTGAAGACTGTAGTGTTTAGCCATTTTAGATAACCAGATTTCAGTTTTTAGCAGCCCCAAACAAAATTCCTCTTTTGTTTATTATTTATGGAAATAAAATTGATAAGCTGAAGCAATCCTTTTTTCTTAGTTGTTTAATAACTTAAGCTCTTCTTTGATTCCACGTGCTTTGGTTCCATGCGTTCCTCTCTCCCAAGCCCCCTCCTCCAAGATTTAATACTTAAGGATGAACAAGTTCTGGTTTTTGTTTTTGTTTATCTCCTCTTCTAATTTASTAAGCTAGAAATTACCACTCATCAGTGTAGCAAGTGTGATAAACAAGAATAAAACTGTAATGAAACTTATGGTCTCAGCTCGGGCATTTGTTCTAACTTTGTTAACTTGCTCAGCAGCCAGCATTTAAAATGTCAACATAAGGGCATTACATAGCAATAAGCCTTTAAAGCCACTGTTGCTTGCAAAAAGTGCAAATTATCTTTGGCATGTAGTTGACTGTACAATGACTACCGCATAAGTGTAACGATTTAAACTTTATTAACACTGGAAGATCTTTTGTATCTTGACAGTTTCACAGAGATTTAATGTTCTCATTTCTGCTTCTTCTACTTGGAAAATTAGTTCCTGTGATGGAACGAATTGTAAGATGTATTCATTGCTGCTACTAGAATTAAGACTTTCATCATGGCTCTCCTTTTAAGATGAGTGATTTGCAGCTGTGCAGATTACCAGACAATTTAAAACAAAATTTGAAGTGTTTTATAAAACAATTCACTGGTAATTCTGTAGTGTTTCCCATGAGCCAAACAATATTTGCTCAAGAAGTGCTTACAAATAGTTTGCTTTTATTGTTTCTATTATTACTTGCACATGTGGTATAAAAAGATGCAATGCCACCTGCTGGCTTAAGAGTTTCATGTTTTTCTGGTTCACCCCTTCAGTGAAATCAGCTATAAAAATAAAATACCAGTACCACTCTGTATATTCTATTCTTCTAATACAGAATGGTACCTTATGTATTACAGTAGAAATAGTTTTTTTTAAGTCTCATCAGCTAAGATATGTGCTATGTACTGTATCAGATGTATACCACTTAAAACATGAGGTGTGAAATCCAAGTTCTAGAATGAGAGAATAGTCAAAATAGGCAATTCAAATGCTTAACATATAAAATTTACCTATGAAATGAAAGCCACTTGACTCCTTCGCACAGTACAACTCCTGATGTCATAAGCAGTTCTGCAAAGTACTGTGTCTCAATTCCTTCTTCCTCATGCTTTTTAAACTGGATGCCAGATGTCGTTAATAGTTCAATAGAGTCCTGGGCATACATATCTTCTCTAAAAGAGAGAGGGAAAAAAATAAATTTTCATAATCTATAGACCTTAGTGATTATAAACCTGGTAATAACTCACTCACTCCACAGGCTTTACTAGCATAAAGGAGGAGCAACTTGACTGTGTTACTTGTTTGTTACAAAAACAACCACTTTTCATACTATTTGTTAACCTTCATTAGCATCTGATCACTCCCAGCATCTCCATTCCTACATTCTTGATAACGACCTAGCTCCCTGCTCCTCATCCTATGCCCTAGTAGGACTCCCCTTTTGTGAAATCTACAGAGGAAAGTAAATGTATGAACACAGATATTTTACCAAATAAGATCTGTTATTTATACTGTAACAAAGTAAATACAACAGTTGAGAGGCACTTCTTAAATCTGTTACATTACAGATTTAAGAACAGCCCCCTCCAAATCAGATCCCAATGCTTTATTCATTCTGTGGACAGTATTTTCTGCTCATTTCTGGTTTTCTGTGATTTAAGCTTACAGAAATGTTCAGACAGACACACACACACACCCCACTCATCCAAACTTCCTTCTCACTACAACTGGAAATTGAGTATTTGCCCCATCTAGATGATCCTTACAATTCAGCTAACCCCAAAATTTCTCTCTAAACCATCAGCTTCAACTTTTCTTTAACAGCCAGATTTTGGACCTACAGTTTAACAGGAGGGGAAAAAAAAAAAAGTTCCTCTATGCTTTGTTTGATCCCTCTTATCCCTGTATTTATTCCCTTTATCACTAATATTTTTGTAGATTCTTAGAAATTTTGTGATGAAACAGATATAGATTAAATTTTATAATTAGAAAAAAAAAACCCTGTTGTCATAACAAAGACATAAAATGATTAACTGAAAAGTAAATGCACATGTGGCTTTACTTAGAAGACAATATTCATATTATTGACCACAACATACCATTCTACAAAGTTTCTTCAGTGTACAGGTTTTAATTTTAGTGAAGGACAACACCCCCCCCCCCCAAATTAAAATAGACAAGACAACCCAATATGTCAAACCAAATATATTTCCAAACTACATTCAATGGTAGACTTATAATCCCTACACTTAATAGCAAGTCATCATTCATCAGGACATGGAGATACATTCTCCAAATATGTTGTATCTCTTTTCCTCCCTCACACACAGCTGCTCATTAGCTCTCCAGCTTTAAGGCATCAACTTCCCAACACCTGTCCATTTCCATAACACATCAAAGAACCCATCCAAAACAAACATGCCTATTAAAAAATAAAAATAAAAATTCTAGTTTGTTGCTCTGCACTAATTAGTTGGATATTTAGTTTAGAGCAATATTTATCCTCTTTAAAATACATTGTGACAAGGCCTGGCTGGAACAGCACACACACACACACAAAAAAATACCCTTTAGGAACAGCCAACAGCTGTTTTGCTTTAGGAGCAGAACACTTGGCACAGTGCCATTTCCCAACAGGAAATTTAGAAACAGATGAAAACTTATTAAAAAAAAAAAAGCAGGTTATTTCCCTATCCCTGTTAAAAATATTATCCTTGTGTTAAGCAGCATTCATCTAGCTTACCATTTGGGATAAAATCTCCACCAATGAATTAGTAACAAGTTAGTTCAGTGAGTACCTAGTTCCTACCTTACCAAACTTTCTTAGCTATGTAGCACCTGGCACAAATGGATGGAAAACTACTTTTGTTTTCAGTTACTTGACATTAGGTAGATCTTTGAAGCTCAGAAAATGAATAAAACATAACCCAGGCTCTTCTCCACTGATCACAGTTTGGAAGCAATCCATTCCTCCTCCACTTCCTCCTGCACTTAGCAGGATTAGTCTATTCATTTATTAAGATAATGGATAATTTCTATCCAGCATTTATACGGCCAAGTAGGGTCAGAGATACCAAAATAGTGAACCCGCACTTCCTTTTCTTTCAAGAAGTGCTTCAAACAAAAAGAGCATGTCATTCCTCAGGCCAAACCAATTTGTGACAAGTCACAGCGCTGCTTGTTTAGAAGAGCAGAAAGATCAGGAGAGACTACAGCAGTTTTTTTTGTTATAACAGTCCTGGTGACTCTGAAAAGAAGTGTTTTTATCTGCAGAAAAAAAGGCCTATTCTCTAAGCTTCCTTTTTTAGGCTGCAGTTTTAACTCATGTATATCAAGTTTCCCAGTGGTCAGCCCATAACACAATTACCAAAAAAATGCAAGCCTTCAAAATATTTGAGAAATGTTTGCACTCAGACTGAGCCATATGAGAACYTGTCAGACTGATTATGTTTAGTTAGGTGAGGAAAAAAAAAAAAAAAATCAAGATACTGCCTTGGTAACCTTGTTAGCTACTTGTTAAAGATGTAATTATAACTCCACGTAAGTGTCTAGTCCCACTGGGAAAGTTACATTCATACTTAAAGATTTATCACTGACAAAGCCACTTTCTAAGGTGAAGTCCAGCATACTATTCTGACAGATAGTAGAAACAGCTTGTTTTTTTTTTTTAAATCAACATGTTACACAAAAAAAATCCAGAATAGCTGCTCAAAAAAAAAAAATTCAGAACAGAAATCTCCACAAGAATTATGCTGTAGAATTTAGCAAACCCCTTTTAGCCAATAAGCGAAAATTAAAATACAGTACAGTAAATAGAAGAAAAGCTGCTACAGTATTAAGAAGTTGACAGTATTCTACCTAGAATATTATCATGATCTTGTTGTGTGCCTTTCAATAAGAATAATACTTTAAAGAATATGCTTTAGAACTTGCTGATGATTGTTGTCATGCTTTGTTTTTAGTCACTTAAATACCTTTGTATTTTTTCTTCAAATGTTTGTGTTATCCATTTAAAATATACAAGAAATAACATGCCACTCTTATAACAGCCAGAAAGATTTAAGCTAAGTTTTGGCGTTTTATAGTTTAAACTTCATACTTTGAAGCACTAAATATGAATATGCAGAGCTAACTCTTCCATCACTTTAAAACTTTGTTGAAGTTGTTTCACATTTCTGACTAAATTACAAACAATAAGACAGTCTGCACAGAAATGAAGGAAGAAAGCATGCGTTTGCCCAGCCAAAATTTTCCTCATATAAAGCATTCCAAACAGTGCATAAACATAGCATAAACTTTTATAACCTATAATACATTTTTGTATCAATAAATCAGAAACATGCATCTAACCGTAAGGAGATTTAACACTTACGTTAAATTAAATTTAAAATTAAATTGCCACGTTGAAGTTCCTGGAGGGTATTCTCCTTGCTCATTCATAAATGTCAGTCCTAGCTGAATTATTTTTAGCAAGTCTACATTACAGCGTAATAATTGGTACTGATAGTCTGCGTTGCTTCTGAATTCTCCAATAGGCCTTGCAACTACACCTGGAAATTCTGTATCCTGTAAGAACAGAGTTAAAATATCAACAGAAGACCTTCAAAAAATATTTTAATATTAAAAATCAGCAGTGTAAAAATTATTTCAAGCATGGAATGATTTCATAGCTGAAGAATATTGTAACTGTAACCTTAAAAAAGATAATAGATTAGGATTTTAATGTTTATAAAGTATTATCATTAATTCAGCGCTAAGAATCCATTGTTCTTTCAAGGAAAATGGATAACACTTAAACAAGTTTAAAACTTTACTAAAAATTTACTAACATTAAATGAGTTCATCATGTTTTTGTGGTAATGTGCCAGGTAAAGATCAAGTGCCCACTTACCATAGCTACATAGTTATACTTCCGTATAACTTGACGAATTTTCTTCATCTCTTCATCCAAGTTACAAGCCCAGACTTCACAGATTCTTTGACTATGGTCTACAGTAGCTGCTGGCATAGTGGGGGGCTTTAGAGACCATACATCAAAAGTTACACTTGACTGGGGATCAGTTTCATAAAGAGGGCTTTAATTTTTTTTACCTAAGAGACAAAGAAAGGAAAACAGTAAGCATAAGTTTCTATTCCTCATGTATGTAAGAAAAAGTCCTGAAACACCTGAATCAAGCTCTTCAAAGCCTCATAAAACGCACACAGCTTAGCCACCAAAGCCACGTGAGTTTCCATTACACCAGTACGGGTCTCGGTCAAAAACAGAACCTTATGATTCTGTTACTCGTTTCATCTCTCGCCCAAAGCCTGGCAAGCAGGCAAGGCGCACAAGTTCAACAGATAAGAAGAGACACTTGCACTCAGGGCCAAGCCCACGAGCGTTATTCCCCGACGGGATAGAAGAGCCCAATCCCTAGGGTTTGCGTAACGCGAAATGAAGAGGCAAAGTGACTAACAGCGTTACGCCAAACTCAGAGACGCTCCGGCTGACAACCTCAAACAGCTCCGCAGTCTCAGAGCCTTGTGTAGCATAGAAATTTTCGTAGTTCACGCGGGGAATCGACCGCGCCAAGGCACGAGCGGAGTGCGAAGCACGGAACAGACGCGGCCCGCCGGACTCGGCTTCCTGCCGCCGCCGGTCTCCCGGGGACGTCCGCGGGCGCCCGAGGCCCCAGAGGCGCCGCCGGGGCCGTCCAGCCGCCCCCCGCCAGCGCGACCAGCGGCTTCGCGCAGGGCCCGCGCGCAACACAACGCAACGCAACACGGCGCCGCCGC